>NW_015387320.1:57409-170952 GCF_001527695.2 Protobothrops mucrosquamatus
TCCCTGCGCTGTGAATGTTTACATGTTATGTTCAATTAAACCATGACAACATGTAATGTTTGTGTATTATTATTTTCAGCAGACTGTGTTTTTCTATTGTTGTGACTTAGATGACGTTCAGAGCACATTTTATGACCAATTCATGCAAAATTCCGCGTTATCCCAAGGGGTTCACATACTTTTTCTTGCAACTGTATGTGTTTGGTGAAATTTTAAAGTTTAATGAAAATCTTTAAAATTTGTTTTAAGGATTTCTCTTTAATAGTAAATATAACAAAAGAACATTATTGTACTAGTTTAAGAAATAAAAATACTGAAAAAGTAGCGTAGAGAATAATTTTCTGTGGATAGTTACTAAAAATAACTATATTTGTAGTTTCTAGAAAATGTTCTTATGAACTCCATGCCGTGCCCATAAATCCATCTGTAGTCAATTGCATGCCAGCACACTATTTCTTCAGAAACTTTCTTCCTGAAATAAACATATTTAGGTTAAAATGAATATTTTATAATGTTCACTCAGACCTCACGTTCTAGTTAAAGGAAGCACTATGCGACATACAATCTTCCTAGGTGGAAATCTTACTTCAGCAATATCTCTGGTTTTAGAGTTTTTAGGAGATGTTGTTTGTACATATTTAAAAATATTATCTCTAAAATCAAAAGAGCTCAGAAGCTCAGAATTTACAAATGAATTTAAATGAAATCCAATCTTTTGACATATTTATATGTACTATACTGCAGTCTTATGGAATGATTGTCTTTTGCTAGCCATGAATGATATAATAAGCAATATCTCTTTCTGTATAGGATTCTACAAGACCATGTAAGAAGGATTTCAAACTCAAAATCACATGAGGGCCACCGAGGGCTACAATACCAATCTCCTCATTGATAAAAACATCTCTAGTGAGTCAGATATGAAAGGCATTACAGCATATCACCACCAAACGTAAAAAATCCACTGCAAAATAGAATCGAGGTTCCATCCTTTACCCATCATTTCTATGGTTTCTAACCTCCAGAAATTTGTACTCATCGAAATATATTCTATTTTGCAAGGTGCATAACCCACTCATGCTCTCTAATGCCACATGCCATTGGTAGTCAGCTCATATTTATGATTGGTTGCAGGGTCCTGTAGTCACATGATCATATTTTGTGACTTTTTTTTGCCTTTTCCAGCAAAAATACCCATTGGATAAGCTGGACTCATACATACAACCGTATTTGATTCACTTAATGGTGATACACTTAACGCCCATTGCAAAAAAAGGTCATAAAATCAAGCGCAATCACATGGTGACTCAATTTATGACTGCAATAATTTATAACCAAAATTCTAGGCTTATTGTAGTCATGAGGTAAGAACTACCTGTAGTAAAATGATTCAGACAATTCTTGGAAACATCTGAGACCAACATTTGAGCTGCTGCTATAAACATCTATTGATATTTAAACTCTAATCTTTTGCACATTCCTTTATTTCCCACATTCGTTGCATTTCTAATCCTTGGAAAAAGCTCTCCAAAACGTTATAGAATTTAATTCTGAGAAAAAAGGCTTATGGTGATCTTCTTACATCTTTAATCTGGAGGTGACTGAACATGTAAATACAGGTAGTCCTAGACTTACAACAATTCTTTTAGTGATCAAAGTTACAACAGCACTGAAAAAAATGACTTAACGACCATTTTTCACACTTACGACTAGCGGTATCCCCACAGTCACATGATCACAATTCAGATGTTTAGCAACTGACTCATATTTATGACGGTTGCAATGTCCCAGGGTCATGAGACCATCTTTTATGACCTTACAAGCAAAGTCAATGGGGAAGCCAGACTCACTTAACAATCATGTTACTAACTTAACTGCAGTGATTCACTTAACAATTATGGCACAAAAGGCCACAAAGTGGCAAAATTCATTTAACAAATGTTTCACTTAGCAATAAAAATTTTGGGCTCAATTGTGGACTATAAAATATTAAGGACTTCAATGTGCTAGAAATATGACAGCTCCATTTTAGATTTTTTTTTCCCACTCAATATTTTATTTTTGTGTACTGCACTTGGTTTTTTTGGGAGCAAATAGTTGATGTCATGCTAACATTGGATGTTCTTGCTTTGACAGTTGATTTAACTTCAGTTAATTTCTGTGTCTTAGTAATTACTCTGTTTAGATTAAAAAGGTAACAATATTTGCATGAAAAGTTACTCCGGTGACAAGGTATATTGTACTCCATTTACCTAAGAAATATTATAGAAATACGTACTTGATTTTTCTTTACAGCTGATAAAAATTATAGTGAAGAATTTTCAGAATCCTTTATTTCCTTGTTGATATATTTTAGCATGCCACTCAGTGTTTGAAAGTCATTACTGCTACAAGTTACCTCTTCGTCTACACCGTATGTCAAAGGATCAAAGGAAGACTCATTCAAACTCTTTGGGGAAGCATGAGATATATTTTTTGACATTTCAGAACTCGCTGAAGAGTGTAGTGTAACTGTCTGNTCATATAGCCTTTTTTTTTTCTTTTAGATCATCCCCAAAGCAATAAATATTACAGCCTTGCATAAAAATCAGTAGTGCCTCCCTTTTTCCAATTGCAAAATTTACTACTGCTACAGAATTCTACACAGGCATTTCATTTTTTAAAATATGCTGATTTAGAATTAAGCTGACATCTGCAAAGTGCCTCTTTTATGCAAATGTACACTACACTACAACAATTAAAGAGGTACAAAACTTTCCAGATAAACAGCTCCTGCCTGTTACCTGTTATTTCTGCTGTTACCAAGTTGCCGGAAGGGATGGAATATGCAATGAACTAGCTTTAATAGGGAGCAGAGGCAGACACTGAAGTGCAGATGAGTATCTCAGGCAAGTATAGCAAGTATATTTTAAATGCAAGTGATGGGCTAATTAATGGGGAAAGGGTTGGGGGGGGGGATGAAGGGCATACTTTCAGCGTATTAAAAATGATAAGGGCTAATGGGAAAAAAGGATGGGGAGACGAAGGGCATACTTTCGGCGCATTAAAAGTTATAGCTTAATGGATTCTAACGATCATAACAAAGGAAAATTAAAATATCCTCTTAAAGATCAAGGCGGAGGAGGAGTTTCAGGGTGTGTGTGAAACAAGCAGGCCGGGCGAAGGTTCTTGCCTTGGATAACATGCTCGGGAGAGATGGTTTTCTTCTCCGACTTGTTGCAGATCTCGTTCGCCTCGGAGGAGATGAGGTGGATGAACTCGGTGCAGCAGTTCACAACCAGCTCCCGGGCATCGTTGGCCACTCGCACGTTCGGCAGCGTCTCCTTGATCATCTTATTGATCGCCGCCCGTGGGATGGTCAAATCGTCGTCGTTGCCGGAAGAAGAAGCCATTCTGGATCGATCGGGTGGACTCGGTAAATAAACACCCGACTGGACCAGATTCGGGAGGCGGCCGGAATGACCCAGGAAAGGAAACGGGAAGCCACAAGACGCCGGGAAGGCGCGACGGCCGCAGCGATGCAGGAGGGTCGCCCTCCGCGCCGCCCTGTGCGGCCAGAAAGGGGTTCCTTGAGCCCGGGCGGAAGGCGCCGCCAAACTCCTTCTCGAGTGCCCGAGTCACAGCGACGACAACCATCAGCGCTGCCTCCGCCACATCCCCCCGGGCTCTTCTGCTGCTGTCGCTGCCGCTACCGGAACGCAAGGAAACACCTCCTGGCCCCGCCTCGCCGGCGAACCTCCCCCGGTCCCGCAGAGCCGGCAACCCGTCTCTTCGGGCTCCTTCGCCAGACGCGCAACGCAGCGCCAAGAACAAGGAGAGAACTTGCGACAGACGACCAACCCAGGCGGCGGCGGCGGCGGTGGCGGCGCACGCCACTTCCACCGGAAGCGCTTCCTCGTGGCCCGCCTTAGTTCCGCTTCCGCCTTAGAACGGAAACGAGGACGTTCGCCTTTTTTTTAACGGGCGGGCAATACTTCAGCGCGAGGGTTTTGTTTTTTTTTTTAGGTGGTGGCGCGCGGTCCGAGAACGCTCAGTTTCTCTTTCATTTTTGTTGTTGTTGAGGTAACGTTTGGCGCGTGAATTCCCCAGACGGGTATAGGAGTATTACGCATGCGCAGTGACATTGGATTGCTTGTGGCTCTGGACTACGGGCATTTTTAAGCTCTTGATGCTTTCTGAATTGAGTCGTTTGTTTGCAGATGTTTCCTTACCCAACTAGATAATGTCATCAGTGCGTGTGGGGTTTAATGCCTGCTAGTTTTGATGTGCTTTTCCTTTTCTGTCTCACACACACACATACATACACGCAAATGTATGGCTCAAGACATGGCTATTCCTACAAGCGGGACTGGCCTAGGGTAATTTTTAAGAGGGGTTTTTAGAGGGGTTTTTAATTATATTTTAAATTAGACAAGTTAAATATTTCATTTTAATTAATTTTAAATTTTGTGATGTTATTGGTGTTTTTAATTGATTGTCAGCCGCCCTGAGTCCGCAAGGAGAAGGGCGGGATATAAATTCGAACAATAAAATAAAATAAATAAATAAAAAAAATAGTCATATTCCTGCTCAGGTTTTGCCCTGTTACGCAGGGCTTTTCAACCAGTGGTACGGGTACCACCTGTGGTACCTTGGCACCTGGCAGGTGGTACGCGACCATCCTAGAAAAGTGGTAGCGGGGGAGGGGAATGAGCTGAACCGGTGGCAGCACCGCACAAGCCTGAGCGAGAGACGGCTGGAGCTGCAGGGCTGCAGGGCTCAGTGGAAGCGCCAGGATCAGTGCCGCTTTCCAGCTGATCAGCGCTTCTTTGGGACTGTCAGGGCTCAGTGGAAGCGCCAGGATCAGCGCCAGGCTCCAGCTGGAGCTCTGCGCTGATCCTGGTGCTTCTGCTGAGCTCTGAAGAAGCACCAATCAGCTGAAAAGCAGCACTGATCCTGGCACTTCTGCTGAGCCCAGAAGAAGTGCCGATCAGCTGGAATGTTGCAGCATCTCCAGAGTCTTGTGATTTACATTCAGATTCTTGGCAACTGATTCATATTTATGACGGTCACAGTATCCCGGGGTCATGTGAAGTGACCAAAACCTGCTGCAACCACCCAGCAGGCAGAGGGAATAAAAACCAAACACTCCCCCCGCCCCACCCCCACTGCCAATCCTCAACAGAAATGCGGACAACGAAAACCTTGGACAGGAGGAAGAGCGCCGCCGGCTGGGCAGGCAGGTGTCTTGCTCAGCTGTCTTTTTTGGGGGGGGTCATCAAGTTTTCGACACCTTGCTAGGCGACTGGTGCTACTCGGATATTGCCATATCCTAAAAGTGGTACAATGGGTGAAAAGGTTGAAAAGCCCTGCTGTAACGCACCGTTTTGTCCATTTAAAGTTTACAGGAAAGATTTTTAGTGGTAGATAATGCATTGTTGTTGTTAGTTGCGAAGTCGTGTCCGACCCATCGCGACCTCATAGTGCATATAGGTGCAGATCCAACTACACGAACTATGCTGTTGAGATGGGGCTTATATGGCAGCTTGACAGACTTCAAGAATAAAATAAGGGTGGCATAACAATAGGAAAAAAGTTTTGTTTCAACTCTTAATAATGCAGTTGAATGTTATTTTCTGTTATATGTTACTGCACTGGGTGCAATTTCTTTTATAAGTAATTTAGAGTCATTCAGAAAATAGGTTGCTTTTTTGTAGAACTCTAATAATAGCTATTATACCTTTCCATTGATAGGCAAGAACCCAACAGTCCGTAAGGAGAAGGGCGGGATATAAATGCAATTAATAAAATAAAATAAATAAATAAATAAACATATATACTGGAGTTTTTGGTATTGCTTCAGTGCACCAAGGAAAAAAATCATCTAAAAGGGAACTAGAAATAACTTTCTTAGCTGCAGCTGTAAGAGATAACACTGCATCGGGTACAGCAGTATTCTCCAACCTTTCCAGCTTTGTGGACCAGCAGGGGGAGGAAGAGGGGATGTTTTCTTGCATGCATGCTGCACACTCACACAAATGGACCTGCGCTTGCCTGTTGCTCGTGCAAGTGGAGCTGTGTGCACAATTGCCTACCACTTTTGCAACCCAGTTACAACGGGCTATGGCCCAGGACTTGGCCATGGCCAGGAGACTCCTGATGTACATACAGCTTTTTATAAGAGAAAGCCTTACTTTCCTCATAATCACAATTAGTACAATGTTTACTTCATGCCTTTTCTTCAGGTCAAAAGACATTCATTTATTCCCCAAAATATATGAGATAAGCTGAACTGGGAAAAAGTAGCTGGCTTGAAAATTCTATGCTAAACTATTGCGTCTAAGGATAGATTTGAACCCAGATCTCTGTGGTTCTAATCCAGCACCGTAGCCACTACACCACACTGACTCTTAGATCTCTTATGGCTGCAGTTGTTGTGATGTAACATTCAACGCAGGACATCATGGCTTACATGAAAATGACACATTATTTCAGGAGTCCCCAAATTTTTATCTGGAGAGCATATTAAGAATTTTAAAAGCACATCAACTGTTGTCAGAAATGTCCATCTTATTCATGAAAAGTTGTAGGTATTGTCAGATAGAAATAACTCATCTTTACAAACTTCTGAACAGGCATTCATGCAGGGTTTTTTTTAATTATGGGAGTTGCATACAAAATACTATTTTCCAGGTTCTTTCCATTGCATCAAATCCTTGCATCATCAAGAGATAGAATCTAAAATAAATACATGCAGGAAAAAATCAAGATGTTTCATAATTGTGGAATGAACTGGGAGACTTAGTGGCCAATTAAAACAGGAAATTATCCTTGTTTACTTTTCCCCATCGATATGAATGATCCTGGCAGGCGTGTGTGTGTCATTCTTTTGATCACGGTCATGCAATAATGTATGAGCTAATGGGGTATAGGTTTTATGTGCAGACAAATGCAAATGGCTATAAACTTCCATTCAGAATCCATGCATTGTATACATACAGTCCCATTTATCATTATGAGTAGCATTTTTAATGTAGAGTAAAGCAGTATTATATGATCTGTTTGGTTATAAATTACTGTATGTGTTTGGTGAAATTTTAAAGTTTAATGAAAATCTTTAAAATTTGTTTTAGGGATTTCTCTTTAATAGTAAATATAACAAAAGAACATTATTGTACTAGTTTAAGAAATAAAAATACTGAAAAAGTAGGATAGAGAATAATTTTCTGTGGATAGTTACTAAAAATAACTATATTTGTAGTTTCTAGAAAATGTTCTTATGAACTCCATGCTGTGCCCATAAATCCATCTGTGGTCAATTGCATGCCAGCACACTATTTCTTCAGAAACTTTCTTCCTGAAATAAACATATTTAGGTTAAAATGAATATTTTATAATGAAGTTCACTCAGACCTCACGTTCTAGTTAAAGGAAGCACTATGCGACATACAATCTTCCTAGATGGAAATCTTACTTCAGCAATATCTCTGGTTTCAGAGTTTTTAGGAGATGTTGTTTGTACATATTTAAAAGTATTATCTCTAAAATCAAAAGAGCTCAGAAGCTTGGAATTTACAAATGAATTTAAATGAAATTCAATCTTTTGACATATTTATATGTACTATACTGCAGTCTTATGGAATGATTGTCTTTTGCTAGCCATGAATGATATAATAAGCAATATCTCTTTCTGTATAGGATTCTACAAGACCATATAAGGATTTCAAACTCAAAATGTCACGAGAACCACATGAGGACCACCGAGGGCTACAATACCAATCTCCTCATTGATAAAAACATCTCTAGTGAGTCAGATATGAAAGGCATTACAGCATATCACCAAACGTAAAAAATCCACTACAAAATAGAATTGAGGTTCCATCCTTTACCCATCATTTCTGTGGTTTCTAACCTCCAGAAATTTGTACTCATCAAAATATATTCTATTTTGCAAGGTGCATAACCCACTCATGCTCTCTAATGCCACATGCCATTGGTAGTCAGCTCATATTTATGATTGGTTGCAGGGTCCTGTAGTCACATGATCATATTTTGTGACTTTTTTTTGCATTTTCCAGCAAAAATGCCCATTGGATAAGCTGGATTCATACTTACAACCATGTTTGATTCACTTAATGGTGATACGCTTAATGCCCATTGCAAAAAAAGGTCATAAAATCAAGCGCAATCACATGGTGACTCAATTTATGACTGCAATAATTTATAACCAAAATTCTAGGCGTCCCAGGGTCATGAGACCATCTTTTATGACCTTACAAGCAAAGTCATTGGGGAAGCCAGATTCACTTAACAACCATGTTACTAACTTAACAACTGCAGTGATTCACTTAACAATTACGGCACAAAAGGCCATAAAGTGGCAAAATTCATTTAACAAAGGTTTTACTTAGCAATAAAAATTTTGGGCTCAATTGTGGTCGTAAGTTGAGGACTATCTATAAAACATTAAGGACTTCAATGTGCTAGAAATATGACAGCTCCATTTTAGATATTTTTTCCCACTCAATATTTTATTTTTGTGTACTGCACTTGGTTTTTTGGGGAGCAAATAGTTGATGTCATGCTAACATTGGATGTTCTTGCTTTGACAGTTGATTTAACTTCAGTTAATTTCTGTGTCTTAGTAATTACTCTGTTTAGATTAAAAAGGTAATAATATTTGCATGAAAAGTTACTCCGGTGACAAGGTATATTGTACTCCATTTACCTAAGAAATATTAGATGTAGAAATACGTACTTGATTTTTCTTTACAGCTGATAAAAATTATAGTGAAGAACTTTCAGAATCCTTTATTTCCTTGTTGATATATTTTAGCATGCCACTCAGTGTTTGAAAGTCATTACTGCTACAAGTTACCTCTTCGTCTACACCGTATGTCAAAGGATCAAAGGAAGACTCATTCAAACTCTTTGGGGAAGCATGAGATATATTTTTTGACATTTCAGAACTCGCTGAAGAGTGTAGTGTAACTGTCTGATTTTGACTTAGTAAGTTTTCATTGCCCTTAATATTTAGATTACTGGTGCTTGTTGAGCGCCATAGTCTTCTACGAGTAGAATGCTTGGCAAAGTCAAGTTCTTGATCATCAAACCAATGATGTTCTATTAGTTGCTTGATGCTTCCTGTTCTTTCATGAGCTGCAATTCTGGTTTGTAGTCTTGTAAGCTCAGATTCCTATAGTGCAACACAAATTTGAAGCTTTGTAGAAATTAGGTGATTAGGGATCATCTGTTTCTGAACAAAAGCTACTTATGTTTAATAAAAATATTGATAGTATTTCTGATTAATAAAAAAGTTATGAACATCATACATGGCTTGATTATTCTCATTAAAGATCAGTGGTTCAAAATCCATGTATATAGGTATGTACAGCATGTGTTTATTTAAAAATAGCAAGCTGAAGGAAGCAAGCCACATGTTGTCTTTGCAACTTGTCTTTTGCCATTAAATTCCCTAAATGAAGATTTCATTTCTATCATGATCTCAGCTAAGTTTAGCCTCCCAAAATAACCATCCAAAACATAGTTTATAAGGATCAACACTATCAACCATCTCCTTCAACGACAATAACTTACAATTTTGCAAATATTTATTTTTTCTTCCACACCATCTTAATCCAAGGTTTTCACACTAGCTGTGAATGAGTACATCCGGAGTATAGATTTCAGTGTTAACAGACATGTACTGCAAGTACCTATAAAATGATTTGAGATGACAACCCTATTTCTTATACAAATATTCCTTTCTTAATTTTCTTAACTTACTTTAAGAAGCAGTTTTTCATTTGCTGCTTGAATCGCATCATCTCTGGACTGAAGCTGTTGCTGCAGATTATAAACAGTGTCTTGAGCATCATCCAGTTCCATTTTGATCTGCTGTAATTGCCCATTAACGTGATGTGATTTAGATAGCGACTGCTGCCATTTTGCCTGTTCTTCTTCATGGGAAATTTTCTGAAGACAAAATGTATTTCAAATACAATTTTTAAATATTTCAAAACTAATACAAATCTTATCAGTTCAACTAGCAGGTCAATTTGAAGTTTTCATTTTATGAACATGTTTGGCTCTACCATGCCTAGCACCCAGCAAAGACGATAACCTTACATCAATGCAAAGGAACCTGTTCTCCTGATATTAAGGAATGGACTCAGGATGTGAGTTTGTTATCTATTTTTGAAAAGTCTTTATATTCTAAAAATGAGACGATGAAACTATACGGTTCTACATGACAAACTTAAGGAAGCAACTAATTCAGTACTGATACTAAATAGATACATACATTTCTATACAATTTTCCCGTTAGGTTTAATTTCTTTTAATCACTATAATATAATGTTAATCATATCACTACTGTGGTGATGTAATAGTTTGTATTTCACTTTTTAAATGTTTTAAAATAATAACTAAAAGATTGCAAATAGTCTTAATTAGATCAATGAACATCCCCATTGTATTGGGCATTTTTAAGTAGTTTTTTTTATCCCATCTTTATTATTTTTATAAATTGCTCAAGGCAGTATACTTTTTTCTTCTCCTATTTTTCCCTTAACAACAACCCTGTGAGATGAGTTGGGCTGAGTGAGAGAGTGGCTGGCCCAAGGTCACCCAGACAATTTTTATGCCTAAGGCGAGCCAATAACTCACAGTATCCTGGTTTCTATCCTGGTGCCTTAACCACTAGACCAGACTGGCTCCCTTCTGGCTTTATTATTTCAACAAATAAATTTAATTTTTAAAAATGGATGTTCTGTTCATTCTCATTTTATGGTTTCCAGTAGCTAGCAAACATCCATATGTGATGCAATCTAAACTATTAAATCTTAACAAAAAACTTAACAAAGAGAGTGATCCTCAACTATAGCAGCAAATTATTTCATGGTCTGGTATGCCATAGGATAGTAGCTGTTGGTATTATGCATATCTGTGGTGCTTAAATAGTTTACCAATGTTCATTCATAAAACGATTGCTCTAAAATTATTTCATACATACTCGGTAAAGAAGAAATTATTTGAAGGTAAAAAAGGAAACACAGAGCCAGTTCTTAGAGCTAAACACACATAGTGTTTCTCATTCTCTCATATCTCATATCTAATACAAAATAAATGGAAAAGAGCAATACTGTTTTCACCTCTGATAAAGAAGACTGCTTTAACAAATGTATTTCTGCAGTGAGCGTTTTAATCTCAGCTTGCATCCTTGCTTCTAATTCAGTTTCTCGCACCTGAGCTGCTCCCAGTTGTTCTGCCAAATTATTTATACGGGTTTCCTGAAAGGGAATTATGCCCCCCCAACACAAAATCAATATATCTTGCCACATTATTTTCTTAAAAATATTAAAAAAATATATTAAATTAACATTATTAAAAACAAGAATATTTAAAGCAATATCAAAGTACCTCAAGTTTGTTTATATAGAACATTGCTACTCCTCAGGGTGCCGTCAGCCAGACAGTGTCGGCTGGCGACCCCCAGGGGGAGAGCCTTCTCTGTCGGAGCACCCACCCTCTGGAATGAGCTGCCCCCAGAGATCTGGGTGATTCCGGATCTCCCCTCCTTCCGCCGCGCCCTCAAGACTTGGTTGTTTCAGCGGGCAGGACTGGCCTAGGGGCATTTTAATTGGTTTTAACTAAATTTTATTAGAAGCGGCCTATTTAAATATTTATTTTTAATCATTTTCTTAAATTTTGTATTGTATTGTATAAATTGTTTTTAAACTGGCTGTAAGCCGCCCTGAGTCCTCCGGGAGAAGGGCAGGGTATAAATATAATAATAAAAAAAAAATGTTCCCAAACAAATCAAGAAAATATATCTAAGGCCATTTTTGAGACATTTTGTGTTAACGTCATGGGCCTTTTTAGATATTATGTTTATATATTTTATATTTTTATATTTTTTGTTTGGCCAACAGACACCAAGGGAAAGGTGTCACAAAACTGGTGGACCTGAGATTTCCATAGGTTTTAAAAGCAGTAAGGTCTTTTGGGGTCTTTCCTATTTCAGTGGGAAATACTGTTGTTTCTTGGTAAGTTTTGACACTAAAAGTTAGTGATGTAATTTCTAGGGGGTAGCAAAAAAGGAGTTAGAGAAATGACATGCTACAGCAATTAGTGACATCATCAATAACCACATAAACAATAGGCATACAAATCCAGGAACACAGAGTGCCCAATTGGTTATAGCAGTGGTGGCGAACCTATGNCAAGTTGATTGGAAGATGTGAACCATGACCCTACAATAAGGGAGTGGACAATGTCTGGAATGCTAGGCGTCACGGAAGAGAAGCAGTTCTAAGCATTCCTCCATGCCGTGCTGATGTACTTTAACATTAATAAAAGCTTTTAGGAGAAAACATGCCTGAAAGTCCTTTTAAGTGTTTCGTTACTCAGACACATGACACAGCCACCCGCTAACTTGCCGAGGTCCCACATGGCCAGATGCATCCCAGCACCCATGCGCTTGCTGGCCTCTATGTGCGGGGGCTGATGGTGTCAGGCAGCAGCCTCCCCAGCCTCTGCCTCGCCTTGCCCTGCGACATGGCACCCCCGCCCTGCCTCGCCTTGCCTCACCCCACAGAACCAGCCTCCTGCCCACCGCCCCACCTGCCAGAGACCCCCTGGATCTCCCCCAACCCTGCCCGGCCCCCACAGGCATCCCCACAAGCAACATCGGGCTGGCCACGCCCATCCTGGCCATGCCCACCCATCTGCCATGCCCACTGTAGCCATGCCCACCCAGCGGGCCACGCCCACCCGGCACCCGGCAATACATAAGTGGGTTTTGGGTTGAAGTTTGGGCACTCGGTCTCTAAAAGGTTCGCCATCACTGGGTTATAGGAAAGACCTATGGAGAACAATAATAGTGGCCTGTCATCTTTCCAGGCAGATCCCATTTCAATTGTATAATGACTTAACATTTCTCCAAACATCCTCATAAATAGATATTTTGCAAGAAATAGCATAGGCTATTTGAGCAAAATGCTAAAAAATATATTTTTTATTTTTTCAAGACATCAAAATATTTCTTATACACACTGTGGTTGATCGCCTTTTTAGACTATCATGATTTATAAAAGTGGAAACAAATTCACAGGGAGGACCATCTTGGAGTGAAGTTTTCATGAAAATGAGGACATAAGTCTTGTCCCCTTAGCCTACTCCAAGGTCTAATGTACTCTGTAACAATTATAAAAGGGCAAAAAAATTGCAGGGCCTGGCACCAGGGTCAGGCAAGATGCATGCTTTTAAAATAGAAAAGAAGAAATTATTTGGAAGTCACATGAAGTCACTTCTCTGTTATTCAATGATATAACCAGACCTTTTTCAGGTTTTCTCCACAAGCTTGAGAAAAGGTATTCTCACCTGAGGTCTGAAATACTTGTTTTACATCATTTTCAAACTGACCTGGCATTATGGGTTAGCTTTAACCTTTTGTATTTCCCCATTTGAAACTGTGCTCTGAACCACGCTCTACGCGTTAAACTGACCCTGGAAAGAGTCTTGCATTGAGAGAACTGATTTCTCAAAAAATTAATACGTAAAATTGGTTACTTTTTCATGTGAGATATGGTTCACTTCTTCCAGTTCAAGAGAGATCCTGTCCACATCTCTCTGAGCTTGAGCCTGTTGGCGCCGACTCTCTAATAGATCCACATGAACTTGTTTCATTGCTTCACGTTCCAGTCTCAACTGTTGCCCCAAATCAAGTATTTCTTTATACTGTTCTGCAATACAACTTTCTTGATCTTTCAGTTTCTAAAAAGAGAAAAGTGTTTTTAACGTAACTAGGAATCTTTTGTCTCCCTGTTTTTTTCATTTTAGTAGTTCTATTTGTTACCCTAAAATCATATCTCTTGTCTGAAAAACAGAGTTCTAGCATAGGTTAAAATCATCAGCCATATGGAGCAGTATTCTTTGTTGGCAGATACACATACAAAGCTTGTCTAAAGAGAAAGGAAAAAAAACAGTAAAACCAGAAAATTAAATGCAAAAATACTGACATATTCTCATGGAAAAGTAAACAAGCTTTATTTGAGGAAGCTTCAATGAGTTCATTGGCACATACTTCAGAAACAGACAATAGTCTCTTTTATAAAAGGCAGTGTTATCCCCTTATCATATATTATTGATTATATAAGTAACTGGTCAGATTAGAAACCTGGAGTCTCGAAAAAAAAAAGCAGAGAAAAGAATAAACAAGAGAAACTTACCTTCTCAGTATCTGTTATTCTTTGCTGCTTTTGTTCATTCTCTTTTCTAAGATGATTTATGTCTTGATGTTGTTGGAGAATATTATAATCTTTTTCCTGAAGTTCCTCTTTTGAGCACTGTACCTTGCTTGCCAAACTCTCAATCTGATAGCAAAACGTAAGCAAGTAAGTTAAAAAAGAGACTAACCATTTGAGGGGTTAAAACTCCTTCACAGCAGACATTTGTGGAAAGTGAGCAACTAGAAGCAATTGTTTTAAAGAGAATTTGAACAATAATAGTACCTGTTTATTATAATCCTTTATCTCCAACTCTGCTTTTTCCAAGCTACCTTGCAGTGAAATTATTTTTTGCTCCATTTCTCCCCTGTATTCACGAATTGACATATCCAACTGTGTAACCTTAAAAAAGGAAAGACAAAATATCAAAACAAAAGCAAACATTATAGGTAGTCTTCAACTCATGACCCACTATTGGGACTGAAATTTTGATTGCTAAGTTATGCTGTCGTTAAGTGAGTCATGATATGACAGGAACCAATTTTATGATCATTTTACCACAGCTGCTCAGCAAATCACAGGGTTGTTAAGTGGTTCTGGCTCCCCCAGTTGACTTTGTGGAAGCCAGCTGGAAGGCTGCAAATTGTGACCACATGACTGCAAGACACTGCAACTATTGTAAATGTGAGCCGACTGCCAACCCCCCAAATTGTGACCACAAGGATGGTGCAACAATTATAATTTCAGGATAGGTCGTAAATCGCTTTTTGCAAAGCTGTCGTAATTTCAAACCATCATTAAAGGGTTATAAGCTGAGGATTACCTGTACACACTAAAATTGTGGAGCATTAATGAAAATATACATCCCAAATGTATTTACTAATAAGGCCCCAATAATTCTTGAAAGTTTATTAAATATACAGATTATTCTTCTAACCTGAGCTGCTCGTTGTTTCAAATCCCAATTTCTTTCTTTCAGCACTTTTTCCATGTCGAGAAGTTCTTCCTTTTTCTCTTCAAGTTCATCCTTGCATTCTCTGCAATTTTCATTTGAAAATGAGAAATATGTTCTGCATTAGGGAAGTTAAATTCTAATTATTCTCATCCAATTCTTCTACACCCTGATTCTATGTTTATTTAGAAGTAACTCATTCAATCTGTGTTACTAATAAAAACTAAGGAAAAAAACACAGCCAAATCTATAGGCAGAAACTGTAGCATAGTTTTGATTACTTGACATTGAATTTTGGGTTAATATAATTAATATTAATCTTATTAAACCGTTAATATTTAATATGAGAGATTAATAAATACAAATATGATTTTTCCCAGAGATACTAGAAAATGAATTTAAATATGCATTTAAGGTTGCACATACGTATTTTCAACAATCTACTCCCTTTTTAATGACCCTGTATTCCCTATTTGGGGTAGAGTTGGGGCAAATGGATGGAGCTGAGCATTTACTGGCTGGAGTTAGCAACATATATTTTTTCTTTGCACCCCAGGAGAGAAATATCTGCCTCTACCTAGGACTGAAGTCTCAACCTCCTGAGTGGGAGGTGAGCGTCTTTACCCCTAGGCCACCACGCCATTCATACGTATTTTCAACAATGTAATATTTAGTACTTAAAAAGTACAAAAGTTACATATGCTCCCTTCTGTTGGTACTTACAAAATGCTGGGAAGGAATTAAATACAACAATTTAGTATTCTGATTCTACACATGACCTATTCACTTTGTAAATTATCATCCAGCGACTCATGGACTGAGTCTATTATTTCTAAATAATGATTAAAAGCATATTTTTGCTTTTCTTTTTGTTAAGCATTTGTGTCTCAGCTAAGTTATACATCTAACAGGCTTTTGTCTGTTGCTCTCTATGCGTCAAAATAAGACACGATTAGCTGATATGTACTATTTTGTTTATTTATTTAATGAGAGAGTAGATAATGACTGTATTTTATTGTCTTAATTTCATATCTAGCTTTGCACTTCTCTACATTTGGGAAATAGCTTGAAGGACAGTTAAGGCCATTTTGCTTCAAAATTTAGCAATGCAGTGATTTTAAGGCAACTAAGTCATTCAAAACACAAGTTATGTTAGTATTTCATTGTTAATAAATAAAAGTAAATTCAAGGTGTATTTCAAGTAACAAAATGCTGGCAATAAATTTTGAAACAAGTATTCTAATCTATTTGTAACGATGAAAAATAAAGACTCTCTTGATTTGAGGTCAAATTCTGGCAGCTGTGGTAAAATATCCCTGAAGATTTTTTGGGCAGAAGCACAAAAATAATTTGCCACTGTCTTCTTCGTTGATGTTTGTTGCACATGAGCATATAGCCAATTCCCTTGAAGTCTTCCATTCAAATGCTAACCAGAGCCAACCATGCTAGGTTTTTAACGCCAGACAAGCTTGAGTAGGTATGCCACCTGCTGAAACTACTAGTTTGTCACACTGATCCACTTCTGTAATGCTTATTAACGCACCTTAATTCATCTGTTAAATCATGGATAGTAGTATACTTCTCCTGTAGGGATATCTGTGCATTCTGTAACGTATCCCGAAAGTCTTGCAGTTGTCTCAATGTAGTTTTTAACTCCCCAGTGGTGTTTTTCAGCTCAGTTTCTAGAGATTCTATTTTCTGTATGGAATCTTTTTGCTGGGTCTCACTTATAAGCAGCTTATCTTCTAATTCTTTCACTTTTGTCCAAATAGAAAAAAAAGCAATCAAGAATGTTTAGCCAAATAACGTATGCATTTGCACACATGATTTACCCTATCCTTCAGGCTATTCCAAGATGAAGAACAAGTTAAATATCAGCAATCGGCATAAAATACTTTTTAAGAAAAGCCAAAGTAAAATACATTATTTGTAAGTAACTGAACTGTTTGCCTATCCCTAAATCTAATAGACTAGGTTCCAAGAAAGGGACTCTGGAAAGAATATTCTTTGGCCATATTATAATCATTGGAAATACCTTATTTCCATTCTCCCTATGAAGTATAGCTTCATGTTTAAAATTAAAAGTTTAATTCTTAGAATCAAACTGCAAGCCAGTTAAGATGACTCTCTCTCTCTCTCTCTCTCTCTCTCTCTCTCTCTCTCTCTCTCTCTGTGTGTGTGTGTGTGTGTGTGTGTGCATGCATATGTGCATGCATGATGCATTCAAAAGTTCTCATATAGTCTTCAAGGATGTCTGCATGCAACAAATATGAATGTTGCTAGTCATGTGTAACTGGCAGCCTCTCTTTGGCTAACCTAGTAACAAGTTCTTTGGGCCACAGATTCCACTTAGATATCAAAAAAAAAGGATGAGAAGTCTAATAATTCTAAAATGTGAGTTTCATCTTTACTGACATAAGGGGAAGAATTCACTGAAAGCCACCAAATCTAAGCTGTCTATCTTTTCCTTTTCTGAGCTTCTGTTCAGTAATTCTTATGCTATCCCTGCTGTCAAGAATTCACATTCCTGAATTTAATGCATGTAGCCACCCAAAATACATTCCTTTCCTAGTCTTACATACATGCATACATACCCTTCATGTTATTCCATATGGGGTAAGCAATTGTTTACAGAGCACAGAAAAAGAGATAAGAGATAATAATCATAGACATCAAAACCATGAGATAAGAAGAAAAGGAAACATAACCAAAACTAAATTCCAGCAACACTATTTATTATACCTTCCCATACTTCAGTTCTAGCAAATCATCTCTGCTTCCACCCTGCTATACATAGCTTTTTGTTCTTTAAACTTTTTGTTCTTTAAATTTCTGATCTTCAGAATCTAGTCACATCTTTCCCAGTCTTCCCCTTCCTTTTCTTTCACTCTTCCTTCATACAGGTAATCTTCACTTAACAATCATTTGTTCAGCAACCGTTCAAAATTATGATGGTATTAAACAAAGGGACTTATGACCGGTATTTGAAGTTACGTCTGTTGCAGCACACTCTAGTCCAGAGGTAGGCAACCTTGGCTCTTTTATGACTCGTGGACGTCAACTCCCAGAATTCCTGAGCCAGCATGGCTGGCTCAGGAATTCTGGGAATTGAAGTCCACAAGTCATAAAAGAGCCAAGGTTGCCTACCCCTGCCCTAGTCACATGATTACAATCTGGGTTCTTGGCAACCCATTTGCACTTTAGGCAGATTGCCAAGCCCTCTGTGATCATGTGAACGCCATTTGCAATCTTCCCTGCTGGCTTCCTTAGAAAGTCAACAGGGTAACCAGCAGGAAAGATCACACACCCTTACCGTAGGACTCCCACTGGTTCCTGGGGAGCTGGCTAAAAAAGTTCTGTCTGGATCCATTTTGAGACAGACCTTTTTCAGCCAGCTTCTTTGAGAGCAGAAGAGCTGCCTGCTAGATTGATTTCATCCCATGTAAGGCAGAGTTCCTTGGCTAAGCGGCCTTGACAGAAAGCTATTAGAATAAATAGTCACGGCCCTTCCAGGCAAACCGCAGTTGGCTGCATGTAAGTGCATGAACCAATTTGGAATCATGGCAAAATTAAACAAAAATCCCCGTTCCCTCTTTCAATCTTACTCAACGTCACCTTGCTTTTTCCCATATATAACTTAATGAAAAAAACCATCAGAACTCAATGTTGTGATTAACAGAAAGTTATGTGCCACTGAATAAAATCGTATTTAAATTAATTCGTATTTTATTATTTATGGAGAAATTATTAAATAAATGGTTATGGTTCATCTGAATCTAAAAATAATAGTCATTGATTTAACACCGAATAAGGCATTTTTGGGGAAATACAAGAATAAAAAAAATACCAAAAATGTTTTTCTGATATAGTCTAATTAATATATAAATTATAGTTATTTAAAGTCAGTACAGCCAGTCAATGCAGTATTATTTAATGTTGTTATTCCATTCTCAAAATAATTTTCTAGAAATTTCTCCCATTCATTTCAATATAGCATGATAAAGGTATCACTCAGAAAACATAATGAAGAGCTTGCCTTGGTGTGTCTTTTTATTAAATTCTGAGGTTCTCTGTTGTAAAGTAATTTCCAGTTGGCTCATTTGCATTGCTTTACTATGACCATCTCTTCTTAAGTGCACTAATTCTTTTTCCATGTCTATTAACTCATCTTTACACTGATCCATCTCTTGTTTAATCTGCCTAAAGAAGCACAAATATACCATGCGTCAATGAATAATTAAAACAATAGCATATTTACAGGTCTATAAAGAGTCCAGAATCAAAAAACTTTCTGAATCATCAAAAAAAATGGGAATTATCCCTCAGAACAGATCTTAGCCTTTTAAGTGTAAGCCATTTAGTCTCATGAAAAAAGGCACAATATAAATGGAGAAATAAATAAAAACACAAATAAATACCTTTGACAATGCACTGATATATTAATATGGAAATAAATTCCACTAAAATCTATAGGACAAATCAATATGCATAGAATTGTACTATCAACCTTTGTTTCTAAAAACTTTGGGGTTTTTTTTCCTTCCGAAACAATACATTCAAGAAATAATTGCATGTTTTTAAACTTAAAAAAAAATAGGACTATGCCTGATTGTAGCAGTAAGTTCTCCTATTTTTTGCCGTTTCACATTGTTTTCTTCAGTGGCTAAATGAAGCCTTTCATTTGTTCTTCTCAATTCTTCTTCCAACATATCCTTCTGCTTTTGAAGTGCTTGCTCTAGTTTTGATACCTGTTTTTTGAGAGACAGAGATTCATACTGCAATTCTAAACAATTTGGTAGCATATCTCAATGCAATCATTTAGTAATGTGCTCTTAATATGCCATGCATAATACTCCCAATGCACAATTACAGTTTATGCCTGCAAAAGTTGGAAGGACTACTGAGTTGAAGCAGATCTCACAAGAATGTTCAGACTGCATTCAAACACTCAGAGGTCTCTTCTATGGGTTCAGTAGACTATATACCCAAATCAATTGTTTTCATGTTTGTTCATATTAAGCATACATATACACATTTTGCGGTATCTCAAAAGTTTATAATGTTAACAAGTGTATAGTACTAAGAAATTAATACAGCATGAATACTCTTTATAAAGGTTTTTCATTGCTTCTTACCTAATAGATAGTTTCTCACTTTTGAAAATTACTGTTTTGAAGAAACACAAAATTCAAATATAAATGTTTCTGCTTTAAATAGAATTTGGAGTTCAAATATATAAACTTTGTGCATTTAATTCTGCCTTTAAAAAAGTGATGAGTCATAACATTTTTTTAAAAAAATTATACGAGAAAGGAACTACTCCAGAGAACTTCTATTGCATTTAAAAAGATTGATGTGGAATTATGGTTTGGGACTGTGAATTAGCATTTGTAGTCCAAGCTAATTTCCAACAAGTTGAAGGGCATTAAAAAAAGTTAAATTAATTTGCTTATAATAATCACAATTCAAAGAAAATCAGGCCTCATTAAAACCAACTGAGTGTGGGAGTTTATTAAACAATATGCTCTAATTAACACTGAATTCTTATATCTGATTAATCAATCATAAAGTTTTGCTATAGCTACAAAAACAGGACACTGCATATATATAACAATTATCATTTTTCTGAAAGCAAGAAAAACATTACTATTTTTTATTATTTATTTTATTTATTTTTATCCCATCTTTATTATTTTTACAAATAATTCCAGGAAGCGAATATATGCAACGCATCTTTTTCTTCCTTTTTTCCCCCCAACAAAAACCCTGTGAGATGGGTTGGGCTGAGAGAGTGACTGGCCCAAAGTCACCCAGATGGTTTCATGTGTAAGGTGGGACTAGAACTGACAATCCCTGGTGCTTTAACTACTAGACTAAACATTAGATAAATAAATTTATAAGCCTGAACTAAGTTCTGTAAAAGCATTCATATTTTTGTCCACAAAAATACTATGGATCTTCAATTTATTTATCTATAGCCATCACTACTTTGAAATTGTGTTCTTCAAACAGTAATATTCTTACAGTGGAGGGGGGTTCCTAGTTTTTTTTGGAGCATGGGGCAACTTGAAGTTTGGAGATAGGAATTTTTTACTGTCAAAAAGTCCTAGCTGTAAAATGTTTTGTGCTGACCTTGAAACTATCTATTCCAACCGTCATTTTGCAGCGAAATGCCTATTTCAGACTGGAATATTTCTGTAAGATTGGACCAAGCCTTTTCACACTGGATGATTTCCAGTAGTGTCAGAGTTGGGACATTTCAATATCACAATATTTTGCACAACTTGTATTTGTAAAGTGTTTTAGAAACAAAAGAACAATCCATCAAAAGGCAAAATGATAAAGATTCTTTCCTTGCCCAAATTTATTTTTTCTTCTGTGATAGGCAGATACACTTAAAAACAGTAAGCGTCTTACAATTAAAACTGCCACCTTGCTTTGCCTCAAGAACCATCCTGGGATCCTAGCCATAGAGCAAATTTCTTTCAAGATGTATTCTGAGGGTAAAATAGTCAATTCTTCCAGCTAAACTTTGGCATACCTACAAGAACACTCTGAATTCAAGTTAATGCTTCAAAATAAGATGAAATTGTTTCATTCCAAATATGCTTGGGTAACAGAAAACACAGAATATGAACAATACAAACGCTTGTCATACATTTTTAAAATATTTATCATAAAGAATGTACCTGCTGTTGGAGCTTTATTTGGCTGTCATCTAATTCACTATTCCTAATGGTTTCTTGATGTAACATTTGCTGCTGCTGCTGCAGACTCTGCTGTAGAGCAAGATTTTGCTCACTAGTTGACTGAAGACTGTCACTCTTATGTTTTATTTCTTTTTGCAACCTCTGGATCTGAAAAATAAATATGATGAGACTGCAACGAGGCAATTCGTTTTTCAGCTTCCTGCTATTTCACCTTTAGCAGAGTGGCCTGCTGTATCAATATATATCTATGCTACTAACAAGTTGTGGTTTTTATTAAAGTCTATTATAAATGGAAATAAAAATCTACAATATGGACTATACTTGAAAACATGCTTTAGCTTAAAATAATTAGGAATGGATACTGATTTTCAGAGTCACTTCCACATAACCAAACAACACGTTCTTTGCCTTTAGTGACTACTAAGGTCTGGTTGAATTATAAAATCAATGAAGTTTCTCTCACATTTCTTTCCAGTAATGTAGCTAACAAAATGAAATTACATTTTCTATTGTCTAGTAGAATAGTATTTTTTTTTTGTATATCGACTCAAATATAACATAGAAAGAGGAGGAGCAAGATGAAAAAAGCATGTTTTACCTCTTCGGACTTTTTCTCCAATTGCTTTTCAAACAGCACTTTTTCTTCTTCTAAATGATCTAAATACAAAGCTATATCTTGCTTACAGCTTTCTAACGCTTTTTGTAATTGTTTGACCTAATAAAACAAAAGGAAACATATAATAGTGAAGAAAGACTATCTGCTAAGATATAAGTTTAGTTTATTAGCCACACTAAGAAACAAACACTGAGAAACAAACTACATTTGGCTCTTGCTGTCCTTGACTGGTTTTCATCTCAGGTGATTATTATAAATACACTAACATGATGACTATTTGTTTCCTCGCCCCTTTTCTTTTTTCCTCTGTGTTTCCTATTTTGTAAGCCCTGGTGATAGGGGAGATTTTTTTAATTGATTCTGGAATCCTTGGTATTCCTGAAAAATTAAGTGCTACAGGCAGCATTAAGTTATTTGAACAATTGTAATAGTTGTTTAATAAATATAACAAATTTAAAGGAAATAATCCATTCATGGATGTTTTCTTTAAAGACTAAAACAGGCTACCCATTAATTTAAGCCAAAAGTGAAATTACTGCAGAGGATCCATCTACCATTCTGCTACTTTTCTTTTCGAAAGAAAATGAAAAATAAGGGAAGACTTTAAGCAATACAGTAGAATAGAAAGCTACTTGAAGCTCTGAGAAACCACAAAAATTGTACAAACCTTGATTGTTTCATCAGCAAATTGGTCTTGTAATTTCTTTAAAGCTTCGTCTTTTTTCATTTTTTGTTTTTCCATTTCCTGTTTTTTTCAGAATCAACAGAATATTTGATGTTATTAAAAACTGGGACTTTTCTATCATATTTCTCATATGGTTACAAATTCTCAAGCAAGTTGACTGTCACCTGTTTTTCTATAAATGAAAAATCTGCAGATATGTTGTCTTAAGACATTTGGATTAAATTCATTTTCTAGACTTCTCTTCCATTTTGCAAAATTGTATTATTCCCCCCCAGTCTTTTGTTTTCAGGTTTTCATCCTTCACGCATCTATCTAATTTCATGTTCTTATTTCTTAACTCTGTGTCTCTAGCACCAACCAAACAGTTATGCCACTAGGATATGGGGGTTCCAACAGCTCTAAAATTCAAGAAAGTTTCAAGTAATAGAAAAGGGTCTGTTTATCTATAAAATACTGCTTGCTTGACCGAAGCATCTCAGATTTTTTGATGGGAGCAATGGGAGTGAAAATAGCATCTAGCCATATCAAGATACTACAAAAATGCACATCATTTGAGCTCAACTACATGGACACAGCTGTGCTTTCTTTGACACTATATGGACATGGTTTGCCATGACCTCTTTCCAGGATGTATTTTAACATTCCAAAGTAGCCAGTACCTTGACATTTCCTGTTTATCTCCTATCCAAATCTTAACCAGGGACAATTGTATTTAACTTCTGATGCCAGATATATTTGGCAAGATTCTGCCATTTGTTGAAATAAGTGCAAGTTCATAAAATAAAACATGAACAATATATTTAGCTAATCCAATGAACAAGTGACCATTGGGCAATGTTGAACTTCAGGATTGTGACTGTGGCCTAAACAAAAGATATCTTGACATTTCATGGGCAACTGTGACTGGCATCTTCAGAGGCAAGGTAGTTAGCTATGCAGACCACAGGCAATTGAACAGGGACTGATTGGGCTCCTAACTTTATAGCCAGGTGAACAGATTGGGTTTTAGATAAGTTGGATTCCGGTTGGTGCAGGTTGATGAGAGCTAATCTCTGTTTATGCCCAATTCTGACTGGCCATTTTGGTGTTGTTGTATCCTGATTGATCCTTTGTTCATTCTAGCTTCTGAATGATCAATTTTGGAATGCTGATCAGCCATAGTTGCTGGCAAAACATCAGAAAATCTGTTGTCTAAAGCACAATCAGCAAACTCTGAAGCTCAACACTGCCCAACAAATACTAGTCATGAAAGGCTGAACAAGTAACTACTGAATATCAAACCCAGAAATGTGCTCTTTTCCGATACGGCTATTTTATAATTTTTAATTAGAGATTACATCTGAAAGTTGTTAGTGCAAACCTTCTTAGTAACAGTGACTCTCAAATTGCTTTTCAGATGCTAAAAAGGGAACAGTTTGCAAGCAATAATTTTCAAGCAGTCCAACCCAAATCCCAAGAACCGTTTTTGTTCAAAAATGCTACCTCTTTGCTTTCTATTAAGAGTCGATCCAATGATTCAAGATGATGCTGTTTATATAAAACATCCTGCTGGAAAATGGACATTGTTTTCTCTTGTTCTAGAAATTGCTGGTTTTTAGTTTCTAGTTCAGACTGAAGCTATATAAGAAAGAAAGATTTTTAATTCACTTATCCAATATCGCACATATACCTCCCCTATTCATCAATATTACAAGAATGCCCCCTCCAATATTTTACAGCAATTGAAAGATAGATTATCATATTTAATAAATACACATAAATAGTAATATAATAAGATTAAGATTGCTGAAAGAAATAATCAGAGGTACAGAGATTGAGAACTGAAAAAGCAGAGCATTGGCTATAACTTGGCCTACTGGGGGCTTTAAATGAACTTTGAGAAACCTGCAGAAATATGTTCACAATTATCCCACTCGCTGCTGAACTCCAATTCTTTCATCATCAGCCTTGTTTTGTAGCAGTGTTTTTCCCCCAATTGGAAAGAACATTGCAGTGATTTATTCACCAGTTTTTGACATTTCAAAGCCTGCAGCTGTAACTTCCAAACAGTGCTGTTTCTTGTATAAGGTATAATATTTATGGATCTAAACTGGGGGGATATCCCGGGGGGAGGGGGGTTGCTGCACCTAGTAATGTCCTGGAATCAAAGGGTAGCTGAAGTTTTGGGCAGGATCACAAGAGCTTCTCTTGACCCTTTGTCCCTGCCTCTCCTTGTGGTTTATGGAGGACCTGCAAGTTTTGAAAAGGATTAACAGATGCCTAGAGCACTGCTGGAAGAAGACGAGAGATAACTCCGGACACGACTTAAAGCTGCCATTAAGGCCTATGTTGTGGTGGTAAGAGTCCCGAACCATCATTATTTTTCAGCCCTTATTGCATCCACAGAGTGTTTCCTAGCAACCCTGTTCAGAATCACCCAGTCCTTCCTGGGATAGTGGGGCTCAATTTATTCGACACCTGATAAAGTCACTCAGATTCGTTCCCAGTTGGAAACTATGCATGGCGTTGGTCCATGTGAGATGCTGGAGAAAAGTCTTACCCAGTTATCTGGGAACAGTTCAATCCTGTTGGACCCGATGAAGTGGACAGTGTCCTCAATGTTATCATTACAACCACCTGTCAATTAGATCCTTGTCCCTCCTGGTTGGTAAAAGCCTCCAGGATGAGGACTGCCAGGGAGGTTCAGGCACTGATTCGTTCCTCACTGTGGGAGGGAATATTCCCAAGATCTTTTAAGGAGGCCCTGGTTTGTCCTCTCCTAAAAAGAATATCTCTTGATCCCATCTATCTGGACAATTTTCGTCCAGTTTCGAAACTTCCCTTTTTAGGAAAGATGGTAGAGAAAGTAATTGCTTAGCACTTCAAAGGATCCTGGGTAAAAAAGATTATTTGGACCCCTTCCAGTTAGGCTTTAGGCCGTTATTGGCTGCACTTGATGATCTCTGGCAAGAGCACTCTGGGGTAGTGCAACCATCCTTACTTTCCTTGATGCCTCAGCAGCCTTTGATATCATTGACCATGGATCCTTTTGGTCTGTCTACAGCAGGGGTGTCAAACTGCTGGCCTGTGGGCCGGATGTGTCATACCGAAACTGCACCCACCCCATTGCCAGCAATGGAAAAAAAGTCGCGATACGTCACGACACGTCATGTGACATTGCGAGTTGGACACCCCTGGTCTACAGGGGTTGGGGCTGGTTTGGCTCCTTTCTACAAAGCTGATCCCAATCAGTATTGATAAGAAGTGAGATCCAGCCCACAGCAGCTCCTTTTTTGGTGTACTGGTACTCTCTCCATTCCTCTTTTACATCTAGATGAAGCTGCTGGGTGAGCTCTTCTACCATCATGGGTTGAAGTATCATCAATACTCCTTCCCATCTTTAACAGTGTTTTTTTTATTGATTGTTTTATCATTCTAATGTGTATTAGTTTTAATGTTTGTAAGCCACCCAGATTTGTTTCTGATGAGATGGGCAGCACATAAATTTAATAAATAAGTAAAGAAATACAGCAACAGCAGCATTAAAAAGCCATAAATAACAATACACACAATATGATAGAACTGCATTGTTACCCTGTTCTTTATGTAGGGAACAAATGCTAGAATTGTTATTCCAATTATTTTTCCTGACTTTGGAGACCTAAGAGACATGCAGGAATTGAAAAGGAAGAGGAAAGTGGGTAACAGTACTGGAGTTGCTAGGTGGCAACTACAATTCAAGCTACCCTGTACCAGTGGCAAATTATACATTTATATTACATCCAAACTCTTTCTCATGCAAATTGTGGGAATAATGTAACTCAGAAGAGTGAACGTACTCTTTCTAGTCTTTTAATAGATAACATGCAGTTCCTGGAAGCTGGCTGTTGTTTGCCTGCTCAGATTAGAACAGCATGGCAACTGTTCCTTGAAGCAAGAAATTCATGGGGGAAAATAGCACTTGACAGTACAATATTCTATCAATTGGAACATTAGCTATTTTTTAATTGACATCTGCAGTAGCATGATTTTTTTTAAAAAAAGCCATGCTTTACTGCTTCCACAAAGAACTAGCTGCTATGTAAATTCAGAGGGCCATGCTGTTAGCTGTTTACATACAGTCAGCCCCAAATAGAATATGGCAGAGATATATCTTTTCTAAGTGCAAGAGCCCACCATAATATTTGGGAACTGAACTCAAATTTTAATTTCAGTAATTCGTATTATGCCATTTTGAGACTTACTAAATCAATTTGTTTTTCCATCTCCTTTTGTTGCTCATGATTGATTAACTTTGTTTCTTCTAACATTGCAGAGAAGTGTTCTTGTTCTTCGATGATATTTCTTTCCATGCTTTGAAGCTGAGAGTTCATTACCTAGAGAAAAAAAAATGTTTTACAATTTGAAAACTAGTTGAAAAATTATATAGCTATTTTGATAACCATTATCTCGCTGTGTAAGCATAACTAGAAAATTAGCTACAAAATTAACAGGCAAAAAATCAGATACACAATTTTATACAAAATAAAAAAGAATTCTGCTTTTTATCAATTATATTAGAAACATGCTCTGAATAAAACAAAGCGTATTAGCACAATTGGTTTAACATCATGTTAACGATTAATGTGTCTCATTCTACTACAAAATATTGAAAAAAGAGTAAAAGCCTGTTACCATTAATTCCTGTTCCAATTCAGTATTTCTTGCAAGCGCAGTTACATAAGCAAAAGTTTTTTCTTCCAACTGTTTTTCAAGGATGGAAAACTGGGAGGATTTTCTTGCTACCTACAAAGAATATGTACACAAACTGAAAAGAACAAGGGTTGATATACTTTTATATATTTATTATATAGATAATGGTAACTTCTATATACTGCAGATGGTTGCACCAATGGCAGTATGTGTTTTTTCAGGGTTTACGGCAGGAGTCTTCCAACCTGGCCCTTTTATGACTTGTGGACTTCAACTCCCAGAATTCCTCAGCCAGCGTGCCTGGCTGAGGAATTCTGGGAGTTGAAGTCCACAAGTCATAAAAGGGCCAAGTTTGAAGACCCCTGGTTTAGGGCATTAGTGATGGCAAATAACATGAGCTGTAATTAAGAATATACATACACACTTAAATTGCAAATCATAAACTCATTCACATTCACAGTTCACCCCATTTACCTATAATCTTATGTCACTTCTCCTTTTATTTATTTTATTTTAATCAAATTTATTGGCTGCCCATTTTATACCACAAGGTGAATCTTTGTTTTTTGTTAAAATCAACAGTAATATCAGTCATGTCTGGGACAAGAAGTACATAGGTATCCGCTGTTTTATATAATGACAGAATATACTGTTACATTAGTTTTGGGCTTGTGGGACTATATTACAATGGCTATTGCATACTTCAGACATTGAGAAATTATCCCAAAAGGCCTTAACTATTCATTGCTTCAGTAGTGAGAATGATCTTAAACCAATATGACTTATCATTATAAAAGAAACCACAGTGAAAGGTTATCTTAGTGCTGATGCAACAAGCAAATTCTAGCCAGAATATATTATTATAGATGAATTAATGTATGTTCTTGGAATTTCCATATTCCGGCACCATATAAAAATAAAATTAAACCAGATAGCCTTCAAGAACAAACATCTTTGTTTTCACTTACTTCTCGTTCCAAGCGACATGATTTTGCAGCTTTCTCTAATAGCTCTTCCTGTATTGTTTGAAACTGATTAGTTCTCTGGGCAATGTTATTTTTTAAAACAGCACTTTCTTCTTCTGATTTTTCCAGTTTAACACGTAATTCTTCTAAATTTCTAATTAATATTTGCTTCTCTTTTTCAAATTGTTTACTGATAAGTTCCAGTTGTTCACACTTTGTCCCTTTAAAAATGAGACAATGATGTTTAGATATTTATAAAAATTTAGAACATACAATATTTAAAGCTATGCATTTTTACCTAAGTATTATTAATGTTAGAATCCATTTTTAGATCCGCATTAGTAGTTTAGATGCATGCATCAAACTTAATATTTTGGTGCAGAATCTTCTCTTAACTGTTAATAAAAATACAGATAATCTGGCTTCCCCATTGACTTTGGTTGTTAGAAGGTTGCAAAAGGTGATCACATGACCTGGGGACCCTGGAACAGTCATATATATGATTCAGTTGCCAAGGGTCTGAATTCTGATCATGTGACCATGGGGATGCTGCAATGGTTGTATGTGAAAAATAGTTATAAGGCACTTTGAACGGTCACTAAATGAACTGCTGTAAGTTGAGGACTACCTGTACAGCAACATAGAAGTAAAATATTTCCTAAATTATGTCATCTAAACCCTACTGGCTACTGAGGCCAGTTTTTTGCTTTGCCTAATGGGGAGGAGGAAATCCCATTTTAGATATATTTAAATATAGATACATATTTGAACTGATTTAATAGCCATTTTCTTTTTTGATGAAAATGTTTTTGAGCACAGAAAGAAATTCTTTTGTATAAAGAGTTCGTTAATGCATCAAGCTGAAGTGTAAAATAGATTGATAACTCATTATATGAACTCAACCACTGCTTTTAAACCATAGTTTGTAATTCAGAAAGTTGTGTACTCCCAATCAATTGTGGTTTGTTCAATAAATCATGGCTAAGTAAACCATATCTTATCACAAACATTCCATGCTCTCAAACTACAGGCCCACCCCAAACAATAATTTTAATAGAAAGTCTAATGTAAAATAAGTATAAATATGTAGTGCGGGTCACAATGAAAGCCAAAGTTTTGGCCATTTTAACTGACCAGCTTACATTTCCCTAATCCAGTGAACAAAGGCAGCTGATCTATGAGTTCCTACAGTTGGAGAATGAACGAGGATAAGATCAAGACTTGGTCTAAAATCAGAAGGTATTGTGGCAAAAGAAATGGATTTGGACTTTGATCATTGGGCTTGCCTATCCTCAATGATAATTTTGTGAGAGAAAGTATTATGGAGGAGTGAGGTATCCTGAACTCACCCTGGTTTAATTAATAGCTCAATGCTTGAGGTTCAGCTCTTACTATACACAAAGAGCAGAAATCTCAAAATGTCAGCTTCTCTCACTGAATCTTAGAAGGCCGGTTTTGATATGTTCTATTTACCACATATGCATAAACAAATATGCATTTATTTGCAACAATAATACTCACTTGTGCCCAGTACAAAATAAGACCGTTTGACCAGTTTTTCTGCCTACTGAAGGTAAGGTCACTGTGTTTTACTTCTGAAACTTGTTTATCATCAAACAAGCTTATTTGTTTCTTTGATTACTTTTTTGTTACATTGGAAGTTAACCATTTCCGCTTTACCTCAATGAAACCATGATTTAAATCCAGACTCACTGTCTCTCTAATGCAGGCATGTCAAACTGCCGGCCCACGGGCCGGATGCGTCACACCGAAACTGCGCCCACCCCATTGCCGGCAACGTGACATCGCAAGTTTGACATGCCTGCTCTAATGGCAACAAAAAGACCACTTTATGCTGGTAGAAGTTTTTGCTAGAAAAGTGAAGTGAATTGCTCTAAATTTTCCTTCCCAGTGTGGTCCCGAATGTTTGTTATTCTGATCACATTACAGTGCTGTATTGTTAATCAAATCTGCCATACAAATCAGGCAGCTTATAGATGGACAACCTATGGCCCTCCAAGAACATGCCTAAAACATTATGAAACAATTTGAAGGAGCATGACTGAAAGGGAGGCATGTATCTCAAAATTAAGAGTGAACATAGAAACAATTTGCTTCACAAAGCCTTCAGCTCATATTACCATTTGTAAAAATTGAGAAAAGGGCTGAAAATTATCTCTTGCTGTAAGGTTATCTACAGCTTACCAAAACATGGTTCTGACTTCCCAAGAAAGTTGCCTTCCCAACGCAAAAGAACATAATGCCTCAAAAAAGAAAAATTACTTCAGTAAATGCCGTATCAAGCATAAACATGACCTACCATTTCTACATAACCTAGGAAGTGACCTGTTTAGCTTTATACTACTGTGGTGCTAGTCAGATTTAAGCATAATGGATATTCTTGCCATTTATTGTACTTTCAAATGGAGTAATTTGGAGAAGCAACTAACTAGTATTCTAGAAACAACTTATATTTTTTTCTATTAAATTTGCAGAAATACACTGCCTTACTACTGAAGTCATATAACAATTATACGTACCTGTCTGATTTCCACTGAGTTTTACTGGTTCAGTTTCTAGGCCATTCAATTCCTGTCCCTCATCATCGTCAGAGAAAACTTGACCTAGCTTACAGGCCATATATTCTGTCTGAAGTTTCTGAATTCCTGCTTCTTGAAAGTTAATTTTCTGTCTAAGAAAAATAGTGTATGATAATTGATTTATTTTTTTATAATTCATAATGAATTTACTTGATCCTTAATAAGTTACAGTTAAAATACCTTAGCTCTTCTTTCAAAAGACTATCTGTTTCAGACCAATTACTGCACATTTCATTAGAGTGATTAGCCTAAAGAATGAACAAAAATAGAAACAAATATAAAGCCAAATTTGTTACAATTATTGAGAAGTCATTCATAGATACCATTTATTTATTTATTTTTCACAGAAAGTGATTCTGGGTGATGTACAATAATCCAATTAAAAAGTAGATATAAAACAACAATTTCTTAAAATCACAACATAATTATTAAAAATATAAAAAACTATAAAAGCAGAACTAAACAAGAAAATGATAGAGGGACGTTAACAATAATGGAGCCACCTCACAAGTACACCTGTCCCCTGAGGGACACACTGTTAATGGATCCTTCAAAAATATCAGAGAAATCATTGTACCTCTTTTGATGAACTTTGGGTCAACTGGAAAATAACATTTTCTAAAGTTTTCAATTCAATTTTTGAACGTTGAATTTCTTGACAATACAAGCTAAGCTGATCTTTTTGTTGTACAATTAATCCTTTTAAATCTTCATTTTCATTTATTATGGCACTTTTTTCTTCAAGTGTTGCTTTTTGTTCTTGAAGTTTATTTTCAAGTATCTGATTCTTTTGCTGAGAATGTTTAAGCAAAAATTCCATTTCAGACACTTTTGCTTCCATGCTTTTAAAGTTTTGTGTTCCAATACAGTTCTCTTCAGTTAGTTGTCTAAAATGCAAAACAAAATAAATAGTTCTTCAAGATTATCTTATTCTCAGCATGAATTTTTGGACAATAATTGTTTGATGCACAATTTTATTTTGGAAGTGGATTCTAAATATCAAGCTGTGCATTTACATACAATCTTTTGAATATGAAATCTTCATCCTAACTTTTGTTTAAGTCTGTTACAAAAAACTAATAATTACAATAAAGCATCAATAATCTATATTTGACAACTTGGAGCCTAAAGGCACAAAAAACACATGTTAAGCCATTATATAAATTGGCACAAGCCAATCACCATTTTTAATATGTATGTGTATATATGTATGTATGTATGTATGTATGTATGTATGTGTGTGTGTGTGTGTGTATGTATGTATGTATGTATGTATGTATGTATGTATCTTTACTCTTTGTCAGAAAAAAAGAAATTTGGATATAAAATATATATATATATATATATATATATATATATATATATATATATATATATATATATGCGCAGGTCTTGGCGTATTCAGGTCTTTTCCCATGTAAGATTGAGAGTATCTTGGCGACGTTTCGACGAGGTCCCACTCGTCATCTTCAGGCTGGGGTCTTCGGCTTCGTGCTTGTGCGAACAAAGTGTGATCGGAGCTGCCGTCTCTCTATAAATATTGGTGGGGGTGTGTGGAGTGCTGGCTTTGTTGCTGTAGGTGGGTTGGTTGGCTGTGTTCGAGTTATTGTTTGCGGATTGTTCGGCTGTTTCGTAACATCCTGAGTAGCTGAGGTGCTGGCTGTCTGCCCATTAGTCTTTTGTGTTGTAACGACCTGGGTAATGGACTGTGTGATGACATCCTGAGATCTAGTGTATATATATATGTATATATACAATCCGCAAACAATAACTCCAACACAGCCAACCAACCCACCTACAGCAACAAAGCCAGCACTCCACACACCCTCACCAATATTTATAGAGAGACGGCAGCTCCGATCACACTTTGCTTGCACAAGCACGAAGCCGAAGACCCCAGCCTGAAGATGACGAATGGGACCTCGTTGAAACATCACCAAGATACTCTCAATCTTACATGGGAAAAGACCCGAATACGCCAAGACCTGCATACCTGTACCCGTGAAAATCTACGAAAACACACACACACACACACACACACACACACACACACAGAGAGAGAGAATCTATTTATCCATAAACATACAAACATACCATTGCTATCTAACTGTCTATCCACTTATCTAAAAAAATAAAGAAAATTAAATAGTCCGTATTTTCTCAGAAGCTAACCAGTTTTATGTTTTGGGACTTGCAACATCAGAGAAAATTGTGCAGTATTGTCTACTGCCAGAAAAGAGGTTAAATGGTGGCCAGAGATGGATTTGTTTTTTTACAGTAGTATAATTCTTCGAAAAATACAGTAACAATATACTTCAGTTTTCTGTAGAGTTTTATGGGAATACCCCTAACAGCTAAAAACTGAAATTAAAACTCTGTTTTGCACATAACATCCCTTTGTGAACCATAAAGTGTATGGACAATAAGTTAAGGGTTGGCAATTTCTAGCATCTAATTTGTGGCATCCAGCAATCGCAAATATAGTAGTTTTGAATTTTAACTGTCAATTTTTTTCCTTTTCAAAATGATTATTCAAAATATTTTATAGTTAATCCTCAAGCTATGACAACAATTGGGACTGGATTCCAATTGTAAGTTGAGGCATCCACATGCCCAGACACAACATTTTTTTGTAGTGGTCTTTAAGCGAATCCCCAATTGCTAAAAGTGAATGGGGGTCGTGTGAACCCCTTCTTCTGAAAGTCACAAATTGCAGGCATGTGACCACAGGATGCTGCAACCAGTCATAAAGGCAAGCCAGTTGCTAAGCACCCAAAATGCAATCATATGACTACAGTGTATGTGTGTGTGGGGGGGGGCTGGAATGACATTTTATGGTCAGAAGTGCTTTGCGGGCCATAAAGCACCTGTTCGGGGCCCATTGTAATTTCAGACACCTGTTAAGCAACTAAGTTGAGGGCTACCTATATATCACATTTTATACCAAAGCATCCAATGTGATTGAGAAAACATAAAATACACTATAAAAAGTATGAATTACAACAATATAAAAGTATACAGTAAGAAAAAGAAAAAAGCAAAAGAAAAGGAAAATGGGGAAAATATTAAGCTAGCTTTCATGCAAAAAAGACCTGACAAAAGGGATTAATCTCCAACAGATGCCTAAAAGATGTAACAGTGGGTACCTCACAAATTTCAGGGAAGACGACATTCCAAAATATAGATGTCACTTTACACAAGACCCGCCATGAACAACCACAAAGTGGCATCCTATGGTCCTAGATACACATAGAGCACCCCCAATAAACTCAATAATAAAGCAGGTCTATAATAATAAAGATAATCCATCAAGTCTCTTTCTCATGCCTCTGAAAAAAATAGCTCCATATACCTGTTTGGAAACAATTTTATTATTGGAAGTATTTGCCAGTGGGTAAGAAATGGCGTTTCAGAATGGAAGATTTAAATCTCACTTCCCTCAAACTTTGACCACCTTTGCAATAAACCAATTGCATGTTATATTATAAAAAATTGTTCAGTGATTTTCCCATTTTCAAAAGCTTTTGGCGTTAGCTATTTATTGCCACCAGACAGGGCAATATGTACCTATTTGTGTGTGTCTTTAAGTCAGTTTTAACTTCTGGTTATTGCTTGGACAAATCCCTGCAGTTTTCTTGGCAAGATTTCAGAAGTGTTTTGCCATTGCCTGCTTCCCAAAGAGAGATTGACTGGCTCAAGATCACCCAGCTGGCTTTGTGCCTAAAGCAGGACTAGAATTTACAGCCTCCCAATTTCTAGCCTAGTGCCTTAACCACTACATCCAACTAGCTCTCACAATCTATTTGATTATAATCAAATATTAATATTTTAAAATCTAAATCTTCTGTGGAATACAAAACAATACACAAGAATGTAAAGAATATGTTTGTTTAAATGCCAAAATCTAGCATAGACAGACCCTTACCTCAATTGATCTTTTATGTTTTCAAGCTCACTTTTATAGGCATTACATTGTGTGAGCAACTTCTCCTTTTCATTTACACAGTTCATTAATTTTTTTTCTAAAATTTGTTCTTCAACTTGGACCTGAATAAAAGTAATATATTATTTAGAACCAATCAACTCACTATTTATCAAAATAAGGCAGAAATCAGTCTGCCAAGCACCTAGATCATATGATCGCTAGGATGCTGCAACGGTCGGAAGTATGAGGATCAGTTATAAGTCATTTTTTCAGTGCTATTGTAACTTTGAACAGTTGCTAAATAAATGATTGTAAGTTGAGAACTACGTGTAATTTGTGTTATTTTTGTTTCTTTCTTTGCAGGTATTATTTTATGATGGATTAGTTTCCTAGAGTTTGGTGAGTGGGTAGAATGCAAATGAAGTAAATAAATAAAAATAGTGCAATCCTAAACATGTCTATTGAATTATCAGCTCATTTAGGACAAATAGACTTTTTTCTGGGTAAATCTGTATCCTTTGATATTCTTATAAACTGGCATTATCCTCCAAACTGTCTCTATCCTCCAAACCTTTTAACAACAAGGATTTATGTTTCTGATATAGAGTAAATCTGATTTTTATTGGCTAAGTTGCTATTATGGTACAGGCAAAAGCATATTAAACAACAGTAGTGACTTTAGTTTTAGAACTAACAGTTGAATTCATAGCTTCAAGGTATATAAAATGTTCTATTGAAATTATCAATAACTTGGAGTTTTTTCTTACCTTTTCCAATTTATTAGTTATTTTCTCTTTGTATTGTTTAAATGTTCTTGTCAACTCTTCAGCATTATACAGGGCTTCATTTCTTTGCTGTTCAGTTCTTTAAATGAAAATTTAAAGTTGTTCAGTATAAAGGGGTGAAATAAAATAATGGTTCATCAACAAAAGGGCAATAATTGAACAACAGATAATACGTATTTGTTGGATTTCATTCAAACATACCTCAGTTTTTAAAAGGTTTACATAAAGATCTTCAAAATGCCAAGGAATCATTTTTCATGAAAAATTAAGAATAAATTCAGCTTTGGTCAAATATTCCTTCATAAGCAGATCTCTTGATGCAAGAACATGTTGTAAACCTCCCAAAGTTGCTTAATAGCGAGATGAGCAGCATATAAATTTAATAAATAAGTAAATTTCGAATGTGGCTCAGAGCACAGCACCAAACTTCAAGCTGAGTAGTTATATCACAGAATATACTCATTCACTAAAATAGAGCAACAGTGTAAAATGAACCGATAATTTTCTACATCTATTTTTAAGCCAATAAATTTAACTCTGAAAGTAAACCCTGAAATGCATGCAAATTGGAAATGTCAGATATTATTTCTTCTCTCCAACTAAAGAATTGTACAAGTAAGACACTCTCATTTATTTCCATGCCAATAACAGCTATAAACAAAAGAGAGAGAAAACAGAAGGACTATTTCAATGTCTCTGCAGAAAGATCAGTTTGGCTTTCCCCAAATTGTTACTCGGCAGCAGCCATTTCATTAAAATACCCAGTGATCCCACCAGTCATAATAATTGTAAATTTAAGTAGAGTCCAGTCCATTATTCCAGCTGTGCATCTAGTGACTGGAATTGCCCAGGTGTTAAATTTCCTTGATGGTCTTTCCTTTACTGAATTTGAATTTTTGCTGAATGCTACTGTATTTAAAAAATATTTTTGTCACCTCTTCCCTTGTTTGGTCCGTCCAATTAAATCATGCTTCATTATTCTATAATCCTCCTTTAATTTCTGCAAATCATACTCTTTTTCCATTAGCATTTTCTGGCTTTCCTCTAATTTATCTTCTGTATCTCTAAAGACAATTGAGAATATAGATTTTAAAACAGTATGGTAAGTTTACATAGCAAAGATATTGGCTAATGAATATTAACAGCTGGAAAGCATTCTCATCTCCCCTACTCCAATCATATTTTCAGTATAGAAATTTGAAATAAATGGCCAGAGTAATATACTGAAGCGGAGTTCCCCAAACTTTCTGGCCTGGGGGGGGGAAAGAGGGGTTGGTTCCGTGCAAGCAGTGGGCACACATGCCTGCCACTATTGCAAATGGAGAGAGCGCACATGCCCTTGCCCTCTGCCTGTACAAGTGGGGATGCCCGTGTGCTCACCCGCCACTTCCGCAGCCCAGTTCCAAATGGCTCAAGGTCCAGTGATGGGCTACGGTCCAGGGGTTGGGGACCCCTGCACTAAAGACCAGAACATTATTTATCAAGACTCCTTGATCTACAATTAGGTCAGCAACTGTTCCAAGTTACAGCAGCACTGGATGAATAGTGGCTATGACTGGTCCTCAGAGTTGTGTCAGTCACAGCACCTCTGCAGTCACATGATACTCATCTGGGTGCTTGGTAACCCATTCGCGCTTATAACTGATAGTCAAGTACTTCACAATCATATGATTGCCATTTGTCATCTTCCCTACCAACTTCCCCAAAAAGACAATGGGGAAGCCAACAGGGAAGCCACTAGGTTAAGATTCTCCCATTCATGCACCCTCTCCCAAGTCCCTCTGCACTTGCACCACCCACTCACACACCCCTGCACACCCACCCCACCCATATCCCTGGGCACCCTCCTTGACCTGCATGGTGCCAGTCACATACCTTTGTGCACCCTTCTCAACTAAATGGCACCTATTACACATCTCCTTGCACTCTCCCCAACCCTGCCAGTGCCTTGCCTCTTGCACACCATGTTGCGCACCCTCTTCAATTCACACAATTCTTGTGTGCATAGTTGCACTTGCTAACTACACCATACCCGTCACATACTCTCCCTGCTTTGTATCTTTTGCACACCCTCCCTGACCCATGCCTTTTGCACACCCCTTGTGCACTCACATGGCACTTGCCATGCCATGCAGTGGATCTCATGTATATTCCTTACCCATCCCTGCACACCTCACTTCATTCCACTTATCTGCCTGTGGACATGGACTTGCAACTTCCTGCTGGCTTCACCATTGACTTTGATTATGGGAAGCCAGCAGGAAGTTGCATTGTCTAACGTCCAAGGTACTCACTTAATGACAGCAACCAGGACTCAAAGAGATTGCCATTGCTAAGCGATGCTATTGCACTTTATGACATAATTTACCAATGGAAATCCCAATCCCAATTGCTATAGTAAGTCAACGACTATCTGTATTCAAACTAGTTTTCTAAGAGGATAGGAAGGGGTAGAACCTTCCTTCCTTCCTTCTCACTACGCACTTCAAACTAAAGACTCTGGCAGCTAATAACAATAATTAAAAAACATCAACCCCCCCTCCCCAATAGAAAATAAGTAGACAATTGGCCATTTAAATTACAACAAGCAAATAGACAAACACATCACTACAGATACAATACAAATATTTCAGCAATGCTAATTAACAGGATCCAATAGACTATAGACACTAGTCTATGCAGGAGATGACCAAAGGGTGAGTGACAGTGAGCAGAAATTCCTATCCAAGGAAAAGGTACAATTAGCACACAACACAAAGCTCTGCAAAGACTGACCTGGTCACAGTTGCTGCCTGTTTCTCAAACAGGAGCTATAAGTTTAGGAGGACTCCCAATTTTGCTCTGGCTCTGTTTGGGGTAGTGCAACCTCATTCAGAACAAGAGATAAAGAATTCCCAGAACTGGAGAGTAGACTAGAGTGGAATTCTAGAGAACTGGAGAGTAGACTAGAGCATATATTAGAATTCCCAGAACTGGAGAGTAGACTAGAGCATATATTATTTTCAGAAAGGAAATCCCAACTTGATACAGTGTACAAACTTTCATCTCAATATGAAATGAGTCAGCCAAGCTCCAAGTGAAAAATTGTGAATGAATCTACCTTGCAAATTAGAAAAAATAATTTAAACAATTATTACTTTAGAAGACTATCCTGAGCATGAACATCTGCTTCCAAGCTTGCTAACTGTTCTTCTAATATTGGAATATGGACTGAACGTGTACCCAAAGTAGATTCCAGGAAAGATATCTAGAAAAATAAGGGGAAAAGGAAGAATCCATTATTGTTCTTTTTAAAAGCTCATTTGCACACATTTGATTATAAACTTTTTTCAATCTATATTTTTGCTACTTCCAATAGGCAAATAACTTCAATAACCAATATAAATAATTATTTCTTTACCAATTTCCAATATTTTTAATCTGTGCATAGCATGAAACTTTAAGTTAATCAATAACACAAGAGAAATAAAACATATTCTGTGAAGAATATTTGCCTTTTTCACTTAGAGATATGTTTAAAACATTGAGAATTATATCATAAAACACAGCTATAAAAATGTTGCAAGGTTAGGATTGATTCATAAGTAACCTTTTTGGTGATCTAATATTTCTGTGGATGCTTAAAATGTAATGTATGAAAGAAATAAGGTATCTCTCAAGCTTTATAGTCCGTAAAACAAAGTAGCTTTTTTCTTTATATAATATGGAACAATAGTTTTAATACAGTAAAGATACATCATTATGCCACTTTAAAATTCACTCCTCCAAATCTGAGCCAAGGTAATACTAAAAACTGCAGCTAAGTATTCATAAGTACTAACATAAAAACATTACACATTACAGTTCAACATAAAGAATATTATAAGGTATAATTAACAATACAGCATGTAATACACGTACTTTTTAAGATACCTACTTGTGCTCTTGCCTGGTTCAGTTCAAACTTTATAGTTTCAATTTCATTCATTAGTTTGTGGTTCTGAGAAATTAATGAGGCATTGTTTTCACGGACTACATTCAGTTTGTCTCTTAGTAGTTCATTTTCCTCTTCCATGCTCTTATCCAATGCCAGTGAATATGACTACAAAAAAAAGCATTTGTAATAAACACAAATGTTATTTACTTTGAATTTTTAGGATCAACAGCATCAGGATTTGAGGTAAAGCAAAACTAACATAGGGATATTGCTAGAAAAGAGCAAATTCTCAAATAATTACTTTGCTCCTAGGTTTCCTTGAAGAATCACTGTTATGCCAAGACATTTTGCTCACAGTGTTATTCTGTAATTCAGAAGGATCAACAAGATCTTCCAGTGTTAAAATTTCAAGCTCACTGTCATAAACGCCAAGTTCAGAATTATGTGAATTATTACTGGAAAAACAAAAATAAAAGAAACATATTACTTCAATTTTTTTACACTAATTCTGACAGAAGATCTCAGTTAGGATATAAACACAATGTAAATAAGCATATCAGTTACTAAACTTTAGTGCTACAGTTATACCTGTAAAGCTGTTCTCCCAAGTCTTGTAAATTTTTTTCTGTTTTCTTTAGATGACCTCTTAATGCTACAATATTAGCAAGTAAATCTTCCACATCTTCCTGTTGATCACTAGAAGCCCATAAGTTAGGTTCCATTTATATTCATTTGTCTGAAACAAATAACTAAAAAGAGAATAGTAATATAACCACCTTTCACTGTTCAAAAAATTGCTTTTTAAATATCATCATTACAGAAAGCAAGATGTTAACTCTAGCTGCACAAATACATTCAGCCACTTTCATACTGTTTCTTAACATTAATAACTATCGAACAATTAATTGCTTTGAAACAAACTTCAATTTATGGTCATTTTTAATTTACAGGAAAACTCTTAAGCTAAATGACACTCAATGATGAATATAAGGAAACAAATAGAAGTGTCCTACATAAATACAAAGAGTGCATAATTCACATATTCTAGTTAACAGAAATCCAACCAACATAGGGCCTATACCAGTGGTGGCGAACCTATGGCACGGGTGTCAGAGGCGGCACGCAGAGCCCTCTCTGTGGGCACGCGCGTCGTCACCCCAGTCCTAGGCCTTTGGCTGGGTTTTATAAAACCTTTTTGCTTTAGACCTCCACCGCCATGTGCCAAAAAAAAAGGTTCAATCAATCAGTCAATTTCAACTTCTCATGGGAAAAAAAAAGATCTTGCAAAGTTGGAATTGATTGATTGAACTTTTTAGTCCCACCCAGTCTGCTGTTACCACTGCAGCCACACCCAGCCAATGGGCCACACCCAGCCAATGGGCTATACCCACCCGGCACCCGATGATGCATAAGTGGGTTTTGGGTTGCAGTTTGGGCACTCGGTCTCTAAAAGGTTCACCATCACTGGCCTATACTGTACTGATTTGAATACCATGGAGATTGTTTTCAAGATAATGCTGTTTATAATGCTGTACTCCTCTCCTTCAAGTTAGTACATTAATATTCCATAGATACAGATGTATGGTATTCTTCAGGGTTTATTCAAAATTTTTATTAGGAGAATCATCAAGGTACTTGATGCTAATATATTGAATCTGGGACTCATGGTAGTGATGAACTGGATTAGAGCTAAATTGAGTTTTAATCCAGAAAAGATTTCCTAATTAGACCACTGAAGGAAATACAAGAGGACAATTTCAACCTAGATGAGGTAGCTCTTTATAAGAATTAAGTGCATCGTTTGATACGTACAGTACGTATTCAACTTTATTAAAATCTTTATTTAGAAAGGCAACTTAAATAATATTTTTGTTATCTGGTATTACCGAACAACTTTTTTTATAATTGAAACCACATTTTCCTTTGAAAGCTCTTTAGAGTTACAGCAGTTTTAACTGGGTTAGGTTTTCTGAATGGTAGGCACCACTCATTTTAACATGCATTTATACTTTTGATGTCACACTTTTATACATATGTTAACATTATTTAACTTTATACTGAATTAACCTTTTCTCAGAACTATGTACAAATTGACAAATGTTATTGCTAAAATGAAAATAACCTTTTGTTAAATTTTGAAACAAAAAAAGTGAAATAATTTATAATAAAATGGGCTAAACTTTTGATTATAATATACAAATGAAACAATGCAAGAATATGTGGGTGAAAGGATTGAAATTCACATTATATTATAAACTTAAAGAGAAGTTTTATGAAATGATGGTTGGTATTTGTCACTGGAAAAATTGTCTAAAATGTATAGGTGTACATCAAATTTATGCTAAAAATGTGAACAAGGGACTTTTTATCATGCTTGGTGGACATGTAAAAAAGCCAAACAGTTTTAAATTCAAATACATACATTATTTAGAAGATTTTAAAAACATACAGGCTGTCCTCAGTTTATGATCACAACTGAGCCCACAATTTGTTGCTAAGCAAAACAGTGGTTATAACTCATCTTACGACCTTTCTCACCCTTATTAAGTGAATCACTGCAGTTATTTAGTAACATAGTTGTTAAGCGAATCTGGCTTCCCCATTGACTTTGATTGGCGGAAGTTCACAAAGGTGGTCATATGATCCTGCGACACTGTAACTGTCATAAATATGAGTCAGTTGCCAAACATCTGAATTTTGACCACATGATCATGGAGAGGCTGCAGCAATCGTTAAGTGTGAAAAATGGTCACAAGTCACTTTTTTCACTGCCTTTGTAACTTTGAACAGTCACTAAATGAATGGTTGTAAGTTGAGGACTACCAGTATACAATTGAAGTCAGAGATATTTCTTTCAAGACTGATTGACAAAAGGTGGAAAAAAACCTCATGAAACTGTTTTTATATATGGTAGCCGCAGCAAGACTTTTTATATGCACAACTGTGGAAAGATCCGACATTACCCACAATGGAAGAATGGATGGTAAAGGTTATGCACCTGTCTGAGATGACGAAATAGTTTTGATTAAAGTCACTGATTAATTTTAATGCCGATTGTAAACCCCCTCTGGACTTTCTGCATGAAACAGAAAAAAAATGAAATTATGATATGTGGTTTGATTAGAAAAAAACAGTAGATCATGAAAAAAATGAAAGCTGTAACCTTAGATTAAGAGGTTAATTTATACTCATAACTGTTGTAAAATAAAATCAGAAATCGCTTTTTGCATTCTTTTTCTCTTTCTGCACTCTTTATTCTTTTATATCTTCATTATTAGTTTTCGTTTTTATATTTCTACTTTAAAAAAATCTAATAAAATCATCATAAAAATATCATTCAAAGATAAGAGATCCTTGTTAACTAATTCCTCGAGCTCAGTATTCCTTAAAGTCTGGTCCTAAGATCCTTGGGGATCCCCAAAACCCTTTCAGAGGCCCTTGAGATCAAAATTATTTGCCAGACACTGAGGATATTTGCAAGCATTTTAAATCATGATACTCTATTATTATTTTTGAAATAGGGGTTTTCCCATTTTATTTGTTAATAGCTAATCGGCTTAATATTTTTACATGACTCAAGAAATATTCTATGGACGTGTCCATTTTAATTGCTAATATGGCAAATATTGATAAATATAAACCATAAAAACAAGCTGTTTTGGGATCCTGCGTATTTTTTTTTTTAAGCGAGAAAGGGTCGTGAGAGAGAAAAAAAACCTTAAGAAACACGGCTCTAGCTCGATTCTAACACAGTGGTTCTCAACCTGTGGGTCGGGACCCCATTTGGGGTCGATTGACCATTTCATGGGGGTCGCCAAGCAAGGCTGTCCGCCATTTTTTTTGTCCGCCATTTTTTCCCCTTTTCCGGCGGGTGCCTTACCTCCCTTGGGCTGGGCCAGCTGGTGGTCGGCCTGCTCCGTCTCTACCGCTTGCCAGCTACGCCTCGGCCGGCGCAGGGGGCGGAACCACGCATGCGCGGCGCTCCCGGGCAGGGAAAGTCCTCGACTTACGACCGGTTGGGTAGTCCTCGACTTACGACCGGTTTAGTCCTCGACTTACGACCGGTTGGGGTCGCGGCATTAAAAAGGTTGAGAACCACTGTTCTAACACAATCACAGCCTGAACCAGGTTCCCATTCTCCTTCCTATCGCATCCCCGCGGCGCTTTTTCCCTCAGAAGTGCTTCCCCACCGCCTCATCTTTATTCCCGAAATTCAAGTTCGTTCTCCGCGCCGCCAGCGACCGGTTGAGACCCTCAATAAATATTCCTCCCTCACCTCTACGTAATTTCATGTTTTCTCGCAGGGCTCCCGGGTCCGTTCCCCAAAAGAAGTTTAACCCTCAGGGAAATGGGCAGCTCAAAAAAAAAAGAGGTGAAAATAAAACAAATCAATAAATAAATCGCTCCCTCCTCCCCCTCAGAGGCGACGCCACCTTCTCTCTCCCCTCAGCTTCTGAGCCCGCCTCGAGCGCGCGGGTTGTAGGCCACAGCTTTCCGTTGCTTAGCAACTCTACTTTCTCCGCCCCCTCGCCCCCCCCCCCAATACAGTGAGCACTCCTCGTGTCCTCAATGAGCTCGGAAGAGTCGCGTGACGGTGGTCCAAATATAAAAAGAGCTCCCAAGCTCGACAGTTGGGAATGACGTCACAAAAATAATCCGCCTTCGATAGGCTCGAAGTGGCGCTCCCCCGAAAATCTCTTCTTTAGCCCCCTCCCTCCCTCCGTTTTTTTTTTTTTTTTATATATATAAGGAGTCAGCGTAGCTCTCTTTACTTTTGCTTTTCAATTCGCGGCCCTGGGAAACAACTCGTTCTAACCGCGCGGGACGAAGGAGGCAAAAAAAAAAAAAAATGTCCGCGAATAGAAGACGCTTTTTAAAGGAAGCGGTCGCCGTCTACTGGTTCGTTGTCTCGGCTCCTCGCCGCTCTCGGGAGTGGTAGTTCTGCGGGTCGCATTCTTTCCGCTCCCCGCTCTAACCTGAACGCACGGCTGACTACATTTCCCACAGTGCCTTGCAAAGCCCAGCCCTTTAAAGCAACTCCTTAGAGCAGAGGGGTCCTCAACCTTGGCCACTTTAAGACTTGTGGACTTCAACTCCCAGAATTCCTCAGCCAGCTTTGCTGGCTGAGGAATTCTGGGAGTTGAAGTCCACAAGTCTTAAAGTGGCCAAGGTTGAGGACCCCTGCCTTAGAGACTGACCCACGTTTTAAAAAGGGTGTATCTTTCTTAGCACAACCCGCCTCCTCAGGCTGTGTATTGTGGGTATTCTTTCTCGATTAACCCTTCCCCCATCCTAACCCCGTACGTCCCCACGCGTGAGACTAGCCCTGTTTGAGGAGGCGCGGGTTGCGCTCTGCGGCTTGCGGTTTCCGGACTTCCCAGCTCGCGAAGCTTTTGAGGATGAGGACGGCGACCGGGCAGCGCTTGCTCGTCTTCGTCTCGCTGCTGCTGCTGCTGTTGCTGCTGCTTTCCCCACCGCCTGGAGCTCTGGCGTTTGTTGCTTCTCTAGATAGCGACTTCACCTTCACGTTGCCCGCCGGCCGGAAGGAGTGCTTCTTCCAGACCATGAAGAAGGAGGCCACGCTGGAGATCGAGTACCAGGTGAGGAAGGAAAGAAGGTTGGAAGATCGGGAATCGTCGCCTTTCTGGAGTCTGGGAAAATCGTGGTAGCAAAAAAAAAAAAAAAAAAGGGGGGGGCAGCTCGGTGTGTTTATAGGAGCTTCGGGGTCCCCAGCTGGAAGTTCAGCGCCCGAGTTTTCAAAAGTCGGTGGATACCTCCAGCCAAGGCAAGAGAAGCAAAGTTTGGATTCAACCCGCAAAAGAAAAAAAAAAATACCCTTGCTAAAGAGGGAAGTATGCACTTCAAAGGCACTGTCCTGGGAAAAAAAAGTTCAAATCTGCGGTTTTCCTCTTAACACACTGCACATTTATTTTCGGCTCTGGAAAGAAGTGACGTAAAGTATTGGCCACCGTGCCCAGATTCACATGGCGATAAGGCAAGGCACAGATCTTGTAGTAGTACTGCAGAGGCGTAATGCCACCATGTGAAGACAATCATTTTGCTAGTTTCTCGGTTTTGTTTGTTTGTTTGTTTGTTTAGATTTGTATACCGCCCTATCTCCCTTACGGGACTCAGGGCGGTGAACAGGCGATAATAAAAATCACAATAAATATCTATTCTAAAATCAAATTAAATAAATAAAGGCCTGCTCTAAAATACCCCATATAAAAACCTATACTAAAACCTAATTAAGACTACGCCAGGCCGGCCGCACAAAATAGATGAGTTTTCAGGGTTTTGTCTTGGATTTAATATAAAAATAGCACGTCAAATGCTTGGAACCTATTCGCCTGTATTAATTTGCAGTATCAAAACTTTAAACCATGAAGCATTCACATCTCCGGCTAATCTAGCCTTCCCCAACTTGATATACGTTCCAGATGAATAGGTTACGCATGCCATCATTTCTTCTAATTTGACTATTGGCCATGTTTGCTAGGAATAGGAACCTGAGACGCCTGCATGTCCATGGGATGATCAGTCTAGGTTGAGGGAATGTGGTAGGTCATGTTTGTTTTTCAGAGCAAACAGACTAGCTAAATATCAGTGACACAGCTTGACCAAACTGGTTTTTAGATGCTCAAACTGGCAAGTCTACATAATATCATTCTGGAGCGTACTCAGATTGTGAAAGCCAAATAAGCCTAAATTGAATTTACTGAGATGAATAGATAGTTTAAACCAGAATTTGACTACATTGGATATGAGCAGTTTCTTCACCATTGGTAAGGAACTACCTGTTACTTATTGCTTATGTATACTATCCTGTATTTTATGGAGCATGATTTATTAATGACAAAACAAATGAATTTGTAGATCAATTCTATTCAAGGTTACTAGAAAGTTAGTTTCAAATTACCTCATTGTTGGGAAGGAGAGTTTTTTTATTTATATGTGCGTGTGTGTATAAAATTTATATGCTGACCATCTCAAGATTACTTGGGTTATAGGAACAAAGGTGCTACGTTGCCACCCATGGAATGAGTATCTTTGTGTGTGTGTGTGTATGTGGGGGGGGGGGAGTTGTAAAGAATGCTGTGATTGTTCTTCATAACATGAATAACAAGTAAATACTAGAGTAAAAATGCTGTTGCTTTCACAAAAATCTTGAGCCATGTTTATCTAATCTATTACATATTTTGACATACTATTACCAACTATATCTGCAGTTCGCCCTTACTATACGAATTAGATGTTCCCAACAGCTTCCATGTCCGGTTTACCAAGTTATATCATTTTGTTCGCTTTAAGACAGGTTTATAAAAAGCTTGTTTGCCAATTTCTTAACTTGATGAGCCCTGGTTTAATTTCTATCTTTGTTGCATTGTTAGGTACTAGATGGAGCCGGTTTAGATGTGGATTTTCACCTTGTATCGCCAAAACATGAAACCATAGTTTTTGAACAAAGAAAATCAGATGGTGTCCACACGTAAGTTTAAAAATGATAAAAGCCTCACTTGGCAGATCCTGAGTTTTGTAAAAGAAAATTCACAGAAGGTGAGGGATACTTGCTGTACATTCCCCCTCAAAAAAATCATCTAGAACAGTGTTTCTCAACCTTGACAATTTTAAGGCATGTGGACTTCAACTCCTAGAATTCCACAGCCAGCAATGCTGGCTGTGGAATTCTGGGAGTTGAAGTCCACATGCCTTAAAATTGTCAAGGTTGAGAAACACTGATCTAGAAGATGGAGAGATCCTTTTGAAATATATGAAACAAGGTATAGAGAACTACTATGGAAAGGGAGAGTTAACTTAAAATCTTGTCTTTCTGCAACTGAAATATGTTAGGTTGGAAGTTCGCAAAGTTTTTTGCTTCACAGTGTCTTTAGTGCCTCTATATTCTTTCACAGTATACTGTGTTATGACAGTTTGGAAACCGTGGGCTTAAGAGAAATTTTTGAGGGAAACAGCAATATTAAGCCAACGTTCAACAGATGTTAAGTATTGCTCTTTTTCTCAACAATTTAAAATATCGCACAGCATCCCTGCAAATTTCTACAGTGACCCAGGGTGCTGCAGCAGTTTAGAAGATGTAACATTCACTGCATAATTTTAAAGTTTCAGAGTACTGCCATTAAGGGACTTGAAAGTAATATACCTGCCTATACAGTATATTAAAGTGCAATGTCTTATGTTAACAGAGTGGAGACAGAGGAAGGTGATTACATGTTCTGCTTTGACAACACATTTAGCACCCTATCAGAGAAAGTGATTTTCTTTGAACTGATCTTAGATAACATGGGAGATGAAGATGATTGGGAAAAATACACAACTGGAACGGAGCTTCTGGATATGAAGTTAGAAGATATTCTGGTATGTTACAGCCATCCCTTGTGGAATGTATGGCTTCTTGTGCTTAAAATGTGTTTATTCTCTTTTTCACTGAATCAGAATTGGATTGCAAATAGGGAAATGTGGCAGCTATTGCACATCTATCCCTCTTGATTCCCTTAACACTTACTTCATGTAATACACAGTTATTGGCATTTTATTAGGATTCAAAATGGTTCAAATTCAGAATGTTTTGAAAACTCCTTGTTTTTTTTTCTGTGATGGAAGAAAAGTGAATGAGATAAAAAGGGTATAGGTGCTTGGAATATCAACACTGGAATAGTATACAGGTAGTCCTCAACTTACAACAGTTCATTTAGTGACTGTTCGAAGTTACAATGGCACTGAAAAGTGACTTATGACCATTTTGCAGCATCAGGTGATTTACATTCAGATGTTTGACAACTGGTTCATATTTATGACAATTGTAGTGTCCCGACCTAATATGATCATCTTCTGCAACCGTCTGACGAGCAAAGTCAATGGGGAAGCCAGATTCACTTAACAACCACGTTAATAACTTAAACTGCAGTGATTCACTTAACAAATGTGGCACGAAAGGTCGTAAATTGGGGCAAAACTCACTTTTAACAAATTTCTCACTTAGCCACCTAAATTTTGAGCTCAATCGTGGTCATTAGTCGAGGACTACCTGTACTTACAAATATAAAGACTGTAGTATCAGCAGTATTGAGAGTGCTAAGATTGAAAAAAAAATATTCAGAGAACATTGAGATCAAAGGAATTTTTAGCTGAACAAGTTTGGCTGAAAGAGGATGATTTGTGGTCTTCCAATATTTTAGTAGTATATAACATATGAAAACCAGAAGATTCCTTTCAGCTGCCTAGGTGAATAAAAGATTTCTTGACCAGAACATTGGCGCTAGGAACAATGGCCTGTGGAAAGAAGACATGGAGCATGATCTCACGGTGTCAACACTAGTAGTAATTTTCAGATTACTACTTCTTGTCTTCAATTTTTTTTCTTTAAAAATATTTGGTTTTAAAACTAGTGTTTGTTTGTTTGTTTTTACTAGGAATCTGTCAACAGTGTGAAGGCTCGGCTTGGCAAAAGCATTCAGATTCAAAACCTGCTCAAAGCATTTGAAGCTCGTGATAGAAACATACAAGAAAGCAATTTTGACAGGGTAAACTTCTGGTCCATGGTCAACCTGTCAGTAATGATTGTAGTGTCAGCTGTTCAGGTGTACATGCTGAAGAGTCTTTTTGAAGATAAAAGGAAAACTAGAACTTAACACAGGAGAGTTTCATTTAAAGCAATAAGGGAATTTGCAATACACTGATTTAAGAAAAAAGAGATGGCTATTACTTCTCAGCTGTTTGGAATGGCTAATAACCTTCACGTATGATTTTTTTAAAATTATGAACAAAGTGGCTTTTCTCTACCTTGGTGCATAATTTGTCTCCAAGGCCACTTGTCTTGCACAGGATACTGGAGCAATGCCAGATTTTTAACATTTGTAATTATATGTCTATACTTTTTGCCTTAACTTTTTTTAAAAAGGAAAAATTTGTTTCATAACCTTATAAAAATGTGTTTTCAGTATTTAACGACCTGCGTCGAGTAGATATGCTGAAAATAAGCATACTATTAGATAGTCTGTTAAAATAAAGCTTCTTGTGATTTATTTGTACTACGACATTTTCAAAACGAATATTCGAAAGGCACTTGTTCCAAACTCCAGCAGTTCACAGACATTAATATTCAATAAGTGGAATAAAATCCAAGTTAGTAAGTCTATAAAGCAAAGTTGTATTGGTTCAGTAGTATCAACTACTTGGGTCCAAATGAGGAAGTCAGTATAGTGAATAAAAAATCTTTGTAATAATTCAAAATAAAAACTATATAATCTAAGTCCTAAAAGAAACATTTGTTCAAATACCATACTCAATTATGTATTGAAAGCAAACTTTTTCTTCTCAATTTTTTATGCAGAATTTTAACTTTGGCATACCAATAAAGGAGAATATTTGTAGTCAGGATTGAAATGAGGAGTCTTGATGGTCTCTGATCTTGGTTGTTTTCTTGCAGACGTTTCATTACCCAAATTAGGTAACATCATCAGTGCTAGTCATGCCTGTAACTACCGGTAGCACTGATGATGTTACCTAGTTTGAATAACAAAACGTCTGCAAGAAAACAACCAAGGTCAAAGACCATCAAGGACCCCTCATAACTTTGGAGTGCCTGGACATAACACCTGTGTTGAGTTCATATTAATTAATATCAACATAATATTAATGTGCATTAGGACTATTAGCATCCTGGAAATTGCTGCTGGCTTAAGAATCACACTCAATAAAATTAACACACAACAGTTTGAGGAAGCATTTTCCATACTGTCATGAAAGTCTGAAAAAAGGTGTGTTGCTTTAAAGAACAAAATGGTATTGAGATGTAAAGCACTTTTTAAAATCATTTTTAAAGTGTGCACAGGTTTAATATACCGATTGGATATCAGGATTCATTATTTATAGTTTAATCAGCTGACTTTGGAAATTACTCTATGCAAATTTATCATTTTAAGAAATCATAAACAGGTCATTCTCACTTTATAATGCTGTCAGACATATAGTACTCTTGAATTCTTTGAACACAGGAAGAACTGAAATATTGGTCCATTCACAAAATTACAATTATTACTGTAGATCAGCGGTCCCCAACCTTTCTGGCACCAGGGACTGGTTTTGTGAAAGGCAATTTTTCCATGGACCAGGGGAAGGGTGGTTTCGTGCGCAACCTAGATCCCGCACAGATGAAGCTTCACTCACTTGCCTGCTGTTTGCATGGCCCTAATCAGCCATAGATTGGTACCTGTCCATGGCCTTGGTGTAGATTACGGGGAAATGATTAAGAAATGTCCTGTTTCCATTTTTAGTACAAATTTGTCCCCGAGGAATTGGGTATAGAATACTCCTGTTTTAGCATGAAATAAAACAAAGGGATTCACTAGTAGCAGAACAGAAAGGATAATTTGATTTCATTATTCTGTGTATGTATGTTTGTGTATTATACACATACGCATATATGCAAAGGCAAATATCAAGTAACCTCATTGGATGGTATGAAATGTTGCCTTTTTAAATAACTCTTCAGTTTAGCTGAATTGGTTTTCCTAAAGTTCTTTCTAACATTTGTTATAGGCCAAAAGTGAGGTGTATTCTTTTAAAAACACAACAGAATTATTTTTAACTTTGTGAAGTAAATTGGAAGAATGATTCTAAAAAAATCTTAACTCAAAAGCAAGTCAAAGTATAGATAGTCCTCGACTTACGACAATTGAGCCCAACATTTCTGTTGCTAAGCGAGATAGTTAAGTGAATTTTGGCCCACTTTACAACTTTTCTTGCCATAGCTGTTAAGTGAATCGCTGCAGTTGTGAAGTTAGAAACACTGTTGTTAAGTGAATCTGGCTTCCGCATTGACTTTGCTCGTCAGAAAGTCGCAAAAGGTGATCACATGACCCGGGGACACTACAAACATCATAAGTATGAGTCAGTTGCCAAACAGCTGCATTTTGGTCACGTGACCATAGGGATGCTGCAACAGTCTTCAGTGTGAAAAACAGCCATAAGTCACTTTTTTCAGTGCCATTGTAACGTCTAGCGGTCACTAAACAAACTGTTTTAAGTCAAGGATTACTTATGTTGCTCACGGAATTGTTTTGTGTGTCAGTATTTTGCTAATTGTGTATCAGGGCTAATTTGAATGCAAGACACAAACTCCGTATCGGTAATTCTACCAATTTGGATACTGAAATGATTCTTGAACTTATAATTCATGATGGAGTAACAGGCCATACAACTTTTGAAATAATGTATATATAGTTAAAACATGAACTCACAGGGTCAATATAACCATAGAAATGTGTTTAATAAATTAACTAATTCATTCATTTACCCAGTAAATTGAAACAGCTGAGGACTAATTAAGAGAAACATTAAGAAACGTTCTAGAATGCTGTGAGGTTGTCTCACAATTACCGTAAGTGGTTTTCTTCTATGTAAACAAAAGCTTATCAGTTGATGAGAAACAGTACAACTGTAATGAACGTTTCCACTATTTAATCTTTCATTAATTACATTTTGGTGAGCACGAGCACCTATGCCCAAATTTGCTATAGCAAATTTCACAAAAACTTCATACTGTCATCTATGGAATACTATCAGCAAATAAATATTAGAACCGATTATTTGAGGAACAAAATGCAAGCATCACACATACCTATCAACATATATGCAAGTAAGGAAAGTTGGATTTTATTTCCATATTGTTAATCTTCCAGTTGAAACCAACATGGTACTTCCGATGGTCTTGGAATTCAGAAAAAAAATGGCTGCAATAGCTATAGCACTGGTAAAGGTATTATATAACATTTTGTACAAAAACAAAGCTGTGACTAGCTTTCTACCTCTGTATTCAGCTACAACTTGCTCTCTGCCCTTCGCAATGTTAATGTACCAACCACCTTAAAATCCATAAACATTGCTTATCTGAGTTGCTTTGATAAGTTTACTTTGTCATGTTTTGTATGATACAATTTAACCAGCTCAGGAACAAACTTCCTGCAAAGAAAATATAGTTTTTTATTGAGGTGCAAAAGTGATTGTGGGAAAAACCAATAAAGGAACATTAAATCAATCGTGTATTTTATATTTCTGTGATTCTCCCATTTACGTGCTTGGGGTGCAGAAACCTTCTTCCCCAGGCAATGTATGAATGTTAGGAAAATCCCCCTTCCTAGCCTTTTCTCTTGTGCTTCCCCCCCCCACCTGCTGCTGCTCTTTTGTTCTCTCTTACAAGAACAAGGTAAGAACCTCTAACATTGAACAGGACAGAGGAAAACAGAAGGGAACCTTCAGAGATCTTTGCACCTTTGGTGCAATAACATTTTTTTTTTGCTATTATGTAAAGTATAGCACCTTTTTAAAGTTTATTAAAATATACAGTATTGTCATAGACCAGTGGTGGCGAACCTATGGCACGGGTGCCAGAGGCGGCACTCGGAGCCCTCTCTGTGGGCACACGTGCCGTTGCCCCAGCCTTGCCTCCCCCCGCGATCCCCTCCTCTCCAGCAGCCCCCCTGAAGGAGACTCGCCCTCGAGCGTGGCCCACATGGAGCAGCGCAGCCAAGGACATGGCAGCCAGGCAGCATAGACAAGACTCTGCCCTCATGCCTCATCATGCAGTTGATGCTGCAGGGCGCGGGCAGAGGGTGTGGCCGCCATAGTGCTGCTGGGCTGCCTGGGCCCTGGAGGCAGTGAGTGGTCCCGTGGGCAGGCGGGGGATGGGAGGTGGTGCGGGGGCAGGGCCAGTTTTTGGGCACTCGGTCTCTAAAAGGTTCGCCATCACTGGCATAGACCGCCCCCCAAAAAGCAGAGTAAAACTTGGCCCTAGACACACTAACGCCTGACAGCTTATGTCCCACTAATACTCTGCAAAATGTCTAAGAGGAATTTCCAAGTCATGGTTATGAAATACTGCGCTTAACAACTGCAGCCAGATCTGTCATAAGTAAGGCATGGTTAGGGGCAATTCACTTTATGACCACGTTGCTTAGCAACCGAGTTGCCAATCCCAATTGCAGTTAGTAAGTGAGGATTACCTGTATTTGGACTTAACCGTAAGGTACCATTCTTGATACCAAAAGGTGGGCCCAACAGTCCTACCTAACTCAAGGGCTCATTGGGATATTTAGGAAATTGGTGTATTACTGTATTTGCGCTTTGTGTACATTGTATTTCTTTATAACAAGACTTTAGATTATCTAACCATGCTATTTTATTATTAAAAGTCTTGATTTTTTCTCTGTTGAAATTAATATATTTAACTAAATGGGCTCTCTCTCATAAAACCTAAGCCTATTTAAATAATGAAACTGTCAGCCTCTCAAGGTATATCAGGTGAGTGAATTCTATTTTATTGTACACTTAAATTAACATAAGCTTGCAAATCTGAACATCCATCTCGTCCTGTCTTCCTTTACAGTCCAAGAAACTAGGAAGAGTTTCTTCTGAGCCTCTTGCCCTGCCCATATTACTGCTGCTGTCTCGATTGTCTTTTACCTGACCATTCCCTGACTGCATCTCTTAATTGTCTCCCAAGGTCATTACCATAAACCATTTCAGAGACCTAGCAGGCTAGATTTAAACAAGCTAAGATGTTTCTAAGGTAGACACACAAACTTTTATCAATCTAAAGTGAATATAAAATGTTCTGTCACTTACTAATTAAGCTTGTTTTTTTCAAATATATTTGGCCTTGCCTAATTTTTTAGACTCTTAAAAATATCTATCGCTGGGTTTTCATTTCACCATTCTATTAAAAGAAGTAGCATTGTTACAATAAATTTGGGGTGAGCAAAGTGGCGCACGAGGTTAGGATGCTGGGCTGACAACAGGCTGGCGTTTGAGACCCTGCTGCTACCATGGGCTGGGGTGAGCTCCCATCACATGCTACAACTTCTGCTGACCCAGCAGTTTGAAAGCGGGTAACCGCAAGTGGATAAATGGGTACCAGTTTGGTGGGTAACTTAACGGGCGTATGAAAGGAGCCAACAATTGGGCATCCTCCATGCAACAATGATGTCATCATCCAATCTTTTCAATCTGGAAGCACATTGGCGCTCCCGACAGGACTGCAGTAGTAGTAGTAGTAGTAGTAGTAGTAGTAGTAGTAGTAGTAGTAGTAGTAATAAATCTGGGAATGATAAAATATATATTGTTGGTACGGTCCTAAAAAAAATTCACACAAGATTAGCTTTATCATCATATACTGAAAATATCCACAGAATTTATTTTAAAAAACTTAAATAAGGGCCGAGCTTTTGTTTTTGCATGCTTAACAAATGCAACTAGAAACAGGTTTTTAAAAATACACACATTTAATGTTGAATTTGAATTCTAGAAAAACAGTTCCAGCAATACAAACATGTCAACCACCATGACAAAATGAAAACACACATTCACAATTAAACTGATAGTTTATCACATTCTCTCCCCCCTACCAGATTCCAATAGTGATCTTGCATGGAAGCCCTACTGCAAATACTGCTGGTGTTCAATGTGAATTACAAAAATTGCAGAAAACAAAATTTAAAAACTGTCTGTGAATTACAAGAAAACTACATTTTGCATTATTTCAAGAGACCAACATTTAAAAAGTAACCTGTTCTTATGAAAATATTGTAGCTATAGTCAAGGCAACTTAATAGCTGAGATTGAGTAAATGGAAGAGACCCACATTTTTAGTGAAGGCAAGCGGAAGTAAATTTTAATTTTCACTTTTGTTCATCTAAATTGTCTGAAAAACCACAAGCACCGGGCAACACATTTTATCTATTCTTCCTTTGGCTATATAAAAGGTGATAAATATTTTTCCTTGATAATTGTAACAGTATTTTTGTTTTCCAAATCATATAAATAAGAGCAGAGCAGTATTTCATTAGAAACTTCCCCTCCCAATTGTTATTTAACTTTTGTGTGACAATTTATCTTGTTGGCAATCTCATGTCTAAATAGACGTTCTCTAATTAAATGAAGAAGCTTCAAAATAAAATATTTACCCTTTGGTTAAAAAAAAATATCAAAAACTCAGGTAAAAGAAATCCATTTAGATAAAGGTAAAGGAGTCCCTGTGGATTTTACTCCACCAGTCGTTGCCGACTTTATACACCTAAATCCTCCTAACCTCAGTAAAAAAAAAAACACCAAAAACTTATTTTACAAGTAAAATAAAATTACCCATTTAAATTTGATTCGTTTGTAATAACAGAAGAGGTAATTTTGTAATAAAATCAGTATTGTTACTTCAAATGGCAACATACTTAACCCTGTGTAATTCTGTTCCAACTACACTTTATCATTCACACCCGAGAGGAATCTTAATCTGAGTCCTGCTGACTTTTGTTTTTTTTAGTAACTTGAAAGGAAATGATTTTACAATCAACATGTCACAAATTATTAGAATTCTTCTTTTACACAGAGCCCATGCTCAAATTTTAAATGTCTGTGCCTCAACCAGCTAGCGTTCCCCAAGATTGAGAACTGCCATCTTAAAAACCCAGCCTGGCGTGGCTGTACTGTTTCCAGGTCTCTTTAGCACAGTGTTTCTCAACCTTGACAATTTTAAGGCATGTGGACTTCAACTCCCAGAATTCCACAGCCAGCAATGCTGGCTGTGGAATTCTGGGAGTTGAAGTCCACATGCCTTAAAATTGTTAAGGTTGAGAAACACTGCTTTAGCAAGAAAAACTAGAGCATGTACTTTTAATCTCTCCCCCTTCACTCAGAACCATTTTAAGTAGGGGCAACTGTAATAAGCCTTGGTTTTAGGTCTGATGCAACCGATATAAAGTTTTCCAAAAGGAGTGGGTATTTGCACAGGGGAAGGATAATGTGAACCTGAGAGGCACTCCAAACCACTGGGCTCCCATGTGTAGAACTGCAGCCTGAATTGTTTTCTGAAAGCATTATGACATTAATGACTGCACATACTGCCACAACACCCAGCACTCATTTGACACATATTCTATCGTATGTGGCAAACAACAGCACCCAATGTAGCCTGAGAAGAAATGCTGCTGTGTAAATACTGCAACTATTCCTGATTAAAAGACATTATGGGATATATAGTCAAAAGCTGCCCAATCCCATAATTTATATTGCATAGGTCACAATCACACATATATACACATGCACACGTATGTGTATACATTACACATGCAAAGAATATATTAAAAAGACAACAAAGTCTAGTCACAGAGCAATTTACAAGCTCAATATATATTTTATACACTTTGCTTGGAAGATTTTAATATTTTACAGTCCTCAGCAGGAAGTATATACACTGCACCGTATGAAAAATCTAGGGTTGCCAAAGTAGAAATAAGTCTTTTGCAAACTTCTGGATACGAAAAAGATCCAAGTATCTTATTCAAAATTCGTCCTACTTACAGAAAATAGACCCTACTCACAAAAGACATACCCATGGAATGTACACTAGAGACAAGGCTTCTTCTTTTTTTTTTTTTGACTTGTGAATATTTTAAAGCAAATGAAATCCCAGATTCCCAACCCAACACAGTCTAGATCCTCATTTTAAACACATTAAGAATCTAGCCTTATTTTTTTTTTAGTCTACAGGCCTCTTACGTGATTAAAAAATTTGTTCCGTTCAAGAAGTGTTAAGGCTAACTTGGTTTTTTCATCTTTACAAATATCCTTTTAGGTTCCCTTCTGCACTCCAATGTATAAACTCTGCCTATAAATAGATAAAGGGCCGTGCAGGAAATAATATTCAGCGCTACAGTCAGGAAGCAGTTGCGCCTTCCCATTCCACAAGATACTGAACTTTTCCATCAAGTGTAACCCGGCGGGCCAAAACACGGTATTTTTCACCACAAGCTATCCTACCTGCAGCACCAAAGTAACTGGTAATAGAGTTCTTGAGATGATTAAGCTGCAATTCCTGATCTGCCAAATTATTCAGAATCTCTGTATTAAGTTCATCATATTGATAGTCATCTTTGCCTTCATCTTCTTTTACAATTTCTGGGTTCTGAATCTGGAGTGCTTTTCGTGGAAGACGTCCTCTTCTTCTTAAGTGTGGTATCGTGGAGGGCCAAGTTCTTCCTGTTCGCGTCCTTTTTCTAGAATCAGATAAACTGCAGAGCACATAAAATATTAGTTTAAACATTCAGAATATGTAAATACCACAACGAAATGTACTGTACTCTTAACGGCTACTCTTAATGCTCAATTAATGCTGAATCAAATGGAGACAGAACTTAAACTAGTAGTATGGTTTTGGTGAAATTTCATGTGGACATTTTATGTGTATTTTATCTTTTACAACACTATATGTACCCACGAGTAATTTTTTGGGAGCATTTGTTTTACAATTGCACTACAGCTGATAGGAGCTAACTTGATTCTTGCTTTCTGTTAAGATAATTCTGCTGCACAGCAAACAATGTTACTTAAGACATAACACATTCAGCCACATTACCAGAAGCCAGAGTGTACCAATGCATTATTTACTAATTTAACTTGTCCATTTTTAAACTGATTTTAGCTCCTACATTTGTCAAGCATTTCTAAAATAAGGAAAAACAGATTCCATGTAAGCTTGCCAAGAACATAGATCTTCTTCCAGTGCATCTCATAAATGCAACTGCTTGTAAAATCAGCAGAAAATGATATAATTTGCTGCTACTACACCAATTCCATGGAAAGAAATAGAAAGGAGGGGAATCTAAATCTTTAACAAATTAGAGGCTCTAACTAACTAACTAACTAACTAACTAACTAAATCTATTGTTGTGGATAATGTCCACTCTCCATGTTCTTACTTTTGGAGGAGATGCTACTGAAAAACATTGGCAATTTTATCATAAAGAACCTAATGACTGCCATTTGTTTAAATTTATTTAAACACGCAAGACACATCGTTCAGAAGTACATTCCCACTACACAATTTTTGTTATTATAAGTCAACATATTGCAGAAATTTAAAATTATTCAAATATTTAAAGGTCATACTTGAAATGAAATATTCCTATGTTAACAGCTCAAGATGGTATAGATCAGGGGTCTACAACCTTGACAACTTTAAGACTTGTGGACTTCAGCTCCCAGAATTCCTCAGCTATGCTGGCTGAGGAATTACCAATCCATACGTGTATTATAGGTATGTGTTTGTAATGCATGAAATACTATACCTGTAATGCTTGGAAATACTGTTTGAGGTAGTTTCTTTTGTACTGGCAGCACCTGTGGATTCCACATCTGAGGTATTGGATGAGTGTGCAGTTCCATCAGATCTTCTGAATGACGCCATGGTGTCATACAATAAAAATTGACATAGATATTACAATTTCATGTAACCTAACATTAATCAAATAGACAAATTATTAAATTTTGGCAAAACTATATTTAGTCAGTCAGAAATGGCATATTTTTCTTTCTATTTTTGAGATAAATACAGGTTAAAATCTCATTGCCAGAACCTCAAAATGGAAAGCAAGGTCTTAAATTGAAATTATCTCCTTCCTCATTAGGCATGGGGAAGGATATCACGATCCAATCTTTTATTTAAGGCCAGTTTTTAAAAAGTTAAAATTGTATGCAGGTAATCCTCATTTAGCAACTACAACTGAAACCAGCAAAATGGTCATTAAGCAAAGCAGCCTCTGAGTGAAACCACAACTGTGCTTACAATCTTACTTCAGCTTTCCTTTGCTTTACAAACCTGCAAAGGTCATAAATGTGAGTCCTGATTGTACAGTTATTTTTTCCATCACCATCATAACTGCGAATAGTCATTAAACAAGGCAGCTACTAAAGGACTGTCTGCAGAACTAAAATACAGTACTGACTGAACAGATCATATGCATCTGTTTCTGCTCCAAAGTACAAAACTCCATGTTTATTTACAGAATGAGAGCTTATATTTTTTTTTTACAAAAGGGCATTAATTTTTTTCCTGCTTTCTGTATACTGATCGTCTCCTTTCCCTTTTTTATTTTGTTGTCTCTTTCATCACATTACTCTCCAAATTCTCTTAGTCTTCACTTTCACTTGGTTATAAGAAAAAACATTATTTATCATAGTGGAATGCAAACACCTTACATTTCATCACATATGCAGAGTATGGTATGTATGTATGTGTGTGTGTATATATGTATGTATCTGTATCAAACCCACAGAGAGAGAAATATTTACTTTAATTGACCAGAAAGCTGAATGAATATTTCCCATACATACCCAGTAGTGCTAGGAGAATCCAAAACAGGGGATTCTGGCACTATAACAGGTTCTTTTTCCTAAAGGAATAAGATAGATTTTTTTTCAGATTCTGATACTCAACTCTCTTAACTGTAAACATTAAAAAGATAGTTTAACACATTCATTTTTATTAAATAAGGAAATAATAAAATAATACTTATTTTATTAAAGAAGGAAACCTGAATACCACTTACCAAAATAGATGGCTCAGACATTCTTTGAATCATTTTTCTAGTATATGGGCCAGGGGGACGACCTACAGATTTTTTCTTCCCCTTTCTTTCTACACCATTAGTAACTTCCCTAGAAAAGAGTTTTAGTTTTAAATAGTAATATTGGTCTGTATTTATTTACAATTTGATTTCTGAAATTCCCTTTATCAGTTGTATTAGATATGCTTTATCTTTTGAATGTTGACAAAAAGTAGATCTCTAAGAAGTGAAATATAGAAACATGCTATCAATTAAACTAGCCCCACTAGAACCAGCAAAGAAAACCACTATCAATTTTTATTTCTCCACTATAACCACAAAACTTTCCAATCTGTCATCACTGAAGAAAAACAATCAGAATTGTACCAATTGCCAACTGCAAAGAGGTGATCTCCCATACCACTAATCCCCCAAAATTGTACCAATCAGGTCTTAAAGACTTTCCTAAAATGCCTAAAGTATTGATCTGACTGGCTGCGGTGCTATTCCAAAGGAGAGGGAACAAAGTAATAAAAAGGGCATGTATTCTTTCGAAGACAAAGGGGGGCTCTTCTTACTAGATCTTATTGAACAGCCATGTTGTGAGAAAGAAGTCCCGAAAATTATTTAACTTTTAAGCAAAGTAATGTTTTAAAAGAAACTACCAGTTGGCTTCTTGAACTGCACTAGAAGTCAACTGGCAAAGCGTACCGTTCATGCAGTACTAATATTACTTGGTCAAAAGACACTTTAAAAGTCATTGTATTCTGGACCATGTTTAATTTCTGAGTGGTCTTCAAGGACAGCCCCAAGTAAATTACGTAGTACTAATCCAACTGAGAGGTGACCAACGTGTATGTTCCAGGAATGGTCATAACAACTGTTGCACAAAATGGAAAGGTACAAAGACTGAGCGGAAACTGGGAGTCTGAAATAACCTCCAGATTATGAACTAGTTCAACTCAGGGGATCACAATCCTCCTCAGAATGAAAGATGAAATACCATTGGTCTCAGAAGTTTTGCACGCTCACATCCACTCTATTTGCTGGGACTGACCCCCGAGTCTTTCTCCATCAAGATGGTCACAGCTTCTAGGCACTGAGACAGCACCTTAACTACCTTCTCCTGTTAAGCCCTAGGTCAAGCTATACAGCTAGGTCCTGTACATACTGGTGATACTTAACCGGATACTGGCAAATAAACCTTTTTCAACAGCTTCCTGTTAAATAGGAGAAGAAAGAGAAGAGAGCCATATGGCAGCACAGAAAAAGAGTTTGAAGTCAACCTTCTCCCATCAGCCAGAACCATCCCCAGAAGAAGGAGGAGAATCAATACAACACAGTAACCTTGACTGTGACTCTCCAGAGATGTTTAAGACAGATACTGCAATCAATGATGATCAAAGATTGGTAAGAAATTAAGTAGAACCAGCAGGGTTTACAACAATCCTTTCCGTACAGGTAATCTAAAAGTGCTATCAGTGCAGCGTCAATATATTATTCGGGTACCATCACCCAAACAAAGTAACACAGAAATGCTGAAAAAGATGCTGTTCATAGGCAACCTTCTTGTGCTGCGCACGTATTTGTAAGAATCAATTGTGCAGATTATTTTTAAAAATGGATTAGATTATCACAACTGCTTGAAATTTAAGAATAATTCATTAGACCACATTCCTTCCTACTAGAAAGTACAACACTTCCATTCACCCTCCCTGGGATGTGCTTGTCTACCGAAGTAATATGGGGTATTGATGTTTCTCTACCATATGTGTCCTAGCTCAAGATATCAACAAGAAGTTTATCTTCTAGGACTCTGATCTTATAGAAGATAGCCAGCTATGCAGCATACTCCTTCCATTTGCTGATGGCAGTCAAAGCTTTAATCTGAGCTTAGCAAGCCATTTTGCTCAAAACACAAAAGACAAATAACAACATAAAACAACGCATTTAACTCTTGACCAATTCTATATCAACAAGATCACGCATAGCTTGTACTTGGCAAATCTTAACTTGATCTGGGTAAATATATCGGTATGCTTTGTACTACTGCTGAGTAGTACCTACTTGGATTGAGTATTTTATGGTAATGTATGTAAGGACCAAAGCAGAAATAGCTGTTATAATTACATCTTGTATTTATTTATTTCCCACCTTTATTACTTTTTTTTTTATAACTCTAGGTGGCAGACATACATAATACTGCTTTGTGCTATTTTCTCCACAATAACAAACCCTGTGAGGTAGGTCAGTTAGGCTGAGAGAGAGCGACTGGCCCAAAGTCACCCAGCCAACTTTCATGGCTAAGGCAGGACTAGTTCTCATGGTTTCTAGCTGGTGCCTTAACCACTAGAACAGCGGTTCTCAACCCGTGGGTCGCGACCCCATTTGGGGTCAATCGACCATTTCACGGGGGTCGCCAAGCAAGGCTGTCCGCCATTTTTTCCCCCTTTTCTGGCAGGTGCCTTACCTCCCTTGGGCTGGGCCAGCTGGTGGTCGGCCTGCTCCGTCTCTGCCGCTTGCCAGCTACGCCTCGGCCGGCGCAGGGGGCGGAACCACGCATGCGTGGCACTCCCGGGCAGGGAAAGTCCTCGACTTACGACTGGTTTAGTCCTCGACTTACGACTGGTTTAGTCCTCGACTTACGACCGGTTTAGTCCTTGACTTACGACTGGTTGGGGGGTCGCGGCATTAAAAAGGTTGAGAACCACTGCACTAGAACAAACTGTTTCCTTATGCTATTCTAACTGCACAAACTCAACCTTGCCTAACATGGGCAACCCTTGACTCGCAAATGCTTATTTCCAGTTAGTCTTTGTGGGGAATCTACAGACAGCTCTTCCAGCTTCTGTCTGACATTTTATTCAGTTCTAGGTCTATTTACCTCTGATCAGGCATAGGCTTGGATGATTTTCTCCCTTTAATTTTGAACTCATGAGAGGTTCCCTCAGGTTCTTTCTCAGCCTTAAAAGCAGCATTTGGTGGGCAAGGAGGAACACGAATTCTTAAGCCGAACAAATGTTTTTTCTTCTTTATTTCCTTCCCAGACATAAACCTGCATTTCAAGATATTAAATGCAGAACATGAAGACAAAACACATTTCTTCGGATATAAAGAGAAAGCACAGATCCATTTATTAACAAATGTATGGCACTCCTCAAAGCCTGCTCAAATGCCAATGTTGGGAAAAACAGGGGCTGCCACAAAGAAGAGGGAGTCAAGCTATTCTCCAAAGCGCCTGAAGGCAGGACAAGAAGCAATGGGTGGAAACTAATCAAGGAGAGAAGCAACCTAGAACTAAGGAGAAACTTCCTGACAGTGAGAACAATTAACCAATGGAACAACCTGCCTCCAGAAGCAGTGAATGCTCCAACACTGGAAGTTTTTAAGAAGAGACTGGACAGCCATTTGTCTGAAATGGTATAGGGTTTCCTGCCTGAGCAGGGGGTTGGATTAGATGACCTCCAAGGTCCCTTCCAACTTTATTATTATTATTATAAGTAAACCTTCATTTAACGTCTACCTCAGAAATAAACACCTGACTTAAACATTTAAACATGCAATAATACATTTTATTGCAGCTACACGTATTTTTAAATAACACTTCAAAAAACTTTAAAGACTATTATCTGATTAAACTAATGGAAATGAAAGAGAAAATTGTATAAAACCCTTATCAACTTACATGGTCTTGTAATCATTTAATGCCTCCAGAACATGTTCATATCTTTCAGATTTTGGTGTGTCTGCCAGCTGTAAAGTATCAAGAAGTAATTTAATCTACTGAAACATGCAGTAACACCCTTAAGCACTAATATTTAATAGTACAAAGAGATATAAAATATAAATTACAGCAGCGTTCTAGAATTTCTTATGTAACAGATAGGGCAAAATACCTACTGTAGCATATTAACAATAAGAGGCGAAACAGAAGTTTAGTTGTCCTCATTATTCTACGGACAAGATATTGAATAAATTGTTCTTTATCTATTTGAACTGCTAAATATCTCTTGTGTCTATGGGTATAGTTTTAATACTAATATATATATATATATATATACTTATTCCTTTGTTAAAATGTTAGCAATCTGCATTCTGTGTCCGATAAAATAAATATTTTAATAGAAGAATTTGTTGAGGAAATGACCCCTGGATGCTGCAAATAGCTGCAAATGCAGGCTGGTTTCCAAGCGCCCAAAATGTGATCACATGATTGGGGGTGTAGCCATTGGAACTTCAAAATGGCATCGTAACATTGTTCTGGGGAGATCCATCGTTAACTTTGAAGTAACAGATTACAAGTCAAGGATTACATGTATAAACGTTTTTATTGAAAAAAATACCTATTTAAAAAAGTTAAAGTTGCTTTGAAATTCAAACTTCTATCAGTCACAAGAGCACACTTTATGCATTACCATATAAGGTAGACAAAGTACGTGGATTATGTGTAACTGTAGGAGGAGTGGCAGAACCTGAGGGCACAGTTAAAAGAGGGATCAGCCTAGAATCCCTATGTGGCCGCAAGCAAATGAAGTCTAACCTCCCTTGAATTCTGTTGATCTTTATTAATGCCAAACAGGTATTAACCATTAGTTGAGAACAGTCCTCACCGGCACAAGTAGTAATAAATGTTTAATTGGATCTTCATGTGTGGACCTGATCTTTTGCATCTGACTTTAACTTTCAAATCCTAAGATTTTTTTAATACACTCAAAACAAATAATCTCAAAAACAATAATTCACAAGCAAGTCAGCATTAACCAGGAAAACAAACTTTACTTCTAGTACAACTGTACTATACGTTAAACAGTTATTAAAGTATTTCTATGCACTTGAATAGTTTGATCTTTTGAACTATAGAAACACATAAAGGATGTAAATGTTTCAAAAACTTACTTCACCAGGGTGGAGTCGATCCCAATTTTCATTAATGTATGTCATGAGTTCAAGTTCTGAATCAAAATATTTCTTTTTATGAATAACACTTAGGTTGTAAAGGCATAGATGTGCTATATCTACCCTAGAATTCAGAAGTTTAAATAATAATTAATAAGTTTTAACATTTTACATATGAGAACATTAACTGTCTAGATGATAGCGTCTAGAACAGGGGTCTTCAAACTTGGCCCTTTTATGACTTGTGGACTTCAACTCCCAGAATTCCTCAGCCAGGCACGCTGGCTGAGGAATTCTGGGAGTTGAAGTCCACAAGTCATAAAAGGGCCAAGTTTGAAGACCCCTGGTCTAGGACAACTGCCCTCCACTGACTCGCTGCAGCCGACTCATCCTGGCCGCCTCACTTATGGCAGACTTGCCACAGGACAATTCAACATGGGATACCTCAAGAGAGGGACAAGTGAATTGCAGTGGGCCTTGCCTTGCTTTAGGTTTGAACCTTCTCAAGTTAGAAGTCCTTGAGGCTGGGGTGAGCTGCAATTCTACTTGTTCCTCTCTTAAGTTATCCTGCAGCAGGTTGTCCCGTGGTGAGTCAGTCACGGGAACGAGTCGGCTGCTGTGAGACGGCTGCAACAAGTTCTCCCATTCTGTAGATGACAGGCACAACTATTGCCTGCCAACAATCAGCATGTCTATTTTGCTAAAAATCCTGCTTCCTGAATATTTTGTTTTTCACTTTCTCAACTGAAACTGCAAAGGAAGAGGATACTGTTTCCCCGAAAATAAGACCTGGTCTTTTATTTCTTTTTGCCTCCAAAATAGGCACCAGGTCTTATTTTCGGGGGACATCTTACCCACTTACCTTAGGAACACTGCAGCCAGGCCTCCCACACCCCGACACCTGTTGCGCCGCTGCTGGAGTTCTTCTGGGGCTGCTTGCGGCCACATGCCATGTGGTGCACTGCACTACCGCCGCCACTCACACGTCGCGTGGCTCATTGCGCCAGTTGCACTGCTGCAGCTGCTTTCAGCACCATCCTTCTGCGAGTGGTGGTAGTGGCGCAAGGAGCCACGCGTCTTGCTGCAAGTGGCAGCAGCGGCACGATGAGCCATGCAGCCTCCTACTCCGAGCAGTAGCAACGGTGCAAAGTGCCATGTAGAGTGTGGCCGCAGAACTCGGGCAGCAGTGCAACAGGCGGTCCTAATGTAAGCGAGTGCAAGGCATGTGGGGCTGCTCCACCCCCCCCCACCCTTGCTTGATTTTTACGTGTGCGCCTTGCCCCCAAACTAGGGTTTATTTTGGGGGTAGGATTTATATTAGGCACAGACATAAATTTCAAGCTAGGGCGTATTTTCGGGATAGGTCTAGTTTTCGGAGAAACACGGTGACATAAAAGTAATATATCCACATTTTTAATTACTTGTCCAATGTCCATTCAAATAACGAAAAGCACAAAACTATCTTTACAGAGAGGGTGAATATTTCTGCCCGAGATTGATTTAGGTTGTACTTACCACTGCAAGGGTAAACGTTTGAGGTATTCTGGTCCAGAACTACAAACTGAACAAATGAATGTATAAAACCTTCAAAAAAAAAAAAAAAGTTCAAAAGGCATATTAAGTGCACGAACATATATGCTTTTAAATTGTACTGACAGCAATTCATTTTACAAGGTATTCAGGGTTACAAAAAACAAAATTGTTTTCAGTTAAAACGTATCAATAAGTGTTGAATAAAAGATCACTATTTCAAACAAATAGTGAAAAACCTGGGTCCATGTTCTTATCAGTTTTTTAAAAAAATGTTTTTACCCCTTGATAAAACTTGACTCAGGGAAGACCATAAATAGAAGGAACAATGCACTAAAATAGTAGCATATTTATTTATTAATACATCAATGTAAATATCACAGTTACAGCCATGGAGAACCTATGTTTGAACACAGTACTGAGTACTGCCCTTCCCAAAGGGGATACCTAAACACACAACAGAAGATCAAAGGTAAAACATCTTACCTGTCGCCATACAGCATTGGCTTTTGCAGGCACTGCACACAAGCCTCATGGAACCATTGCTTACATTTGCAGCACTGCAGCATCTTCAAATACCAGCTTCATTAACGGTAAGAAAAAACAAAGATCGTCATGCAGTAAATACCCAATCTAGCAGAAAAGCATTGCATGCGGTTACATGACTATGAATGAATTTTAGAACTCATAAAATCATTCTATACACGTAACAGATTATGTCATATAAAAATAAAAATTCCCAGACTACAGGCAAGAAAGTTGTCGGGTGGGCAGTTTTCTGACCCATGAACTTAAGAGCAAAACAGAGTGTCATCCTATTTCAAGTTAGGCTCAGTTAGCATTTCTTAAATTGGCTGCTTTAAAAAAAATAAGTAAAACGAAAGCTACACTACTAGTAGTTATATGAGAGTTGCTCCTGAAGATTTAACTGGTCACTATGCATTCATTGACACTTCTGCATTTTGCAGACTTCATGTTTATTAAATATAACACAAAGGCAGAGTTTATACAAGCTAAACCAAAATCAAACACTGATATGCTTTAGCACAATGTCTTAAACCAATGATGGCGAATCTTTTAGAGACTGAGTGCCCAAACTGCAACCCCAAACCCACTTATGCATCGTCGAGTGCCGGGTGGGTATGGCCCATTGGCTGGGTGTGGCCAATTGGTTGGGCGTGGCCCATTGGGTGGGCGTGGCCCATTGGGTGGGCATGGCTGCAGTGGTAATGGCAGACTGGGTGGGACTAAAAAGTTCAATCAATCAATTCCAACTTTGCAAGATCTTTTTTTTCCCCGCGAGAAGTTGACTGATTGATTGAACCTTTTTTTTTTTTTGCACACGGCGGCGGAGGCCTAAAGCGAAAAGGTTTTATAAAACCCATCTGAAGGCCTAGGACTGGGGCAACGGCATGCGTGCCCACAGAGAGGGCTCTGAGTGCTGCCTCTGGCACCCGTGCCATAGGTTCGCCACCACTGTCTTAAACCAATCAACTAGCAAATTTATTCACTGAAACTTGGTCCAAGACTACAGTTTAACTAATTCTTTTTCATACAAACGTCAAAACCTCAGGAATAGAAAGTATTCCGAGAGCCTGATGCTATGTTAGAATATGCTCAATAAAGCTGTTTTACGGCATACTTATGAAACATAACACTTGGTCTCACACATACTCTCGACAAATAGAGAACATAGAAAAAACCCAAACATATATTTTCATAAGCGTGGGTCAACTGCTTACTCTCCAGGACCTCCACAGTAGCAATAACACTGTTGGGCATTTGTTTTATGGCCTGCATCCCATTCAAGGTCAGCTACATTGTAAGGCAATGTTTGCTTCATGACTTGCAGTGCTTTAGCATTTGGTCCTTTCTTAAGCGCACCACCTCTCTAAAATAAAATGCATTAAACCAGAAAAAGTTAGTATCCGACACCGTATAAAAAAAAAATCTATTTTCAACTGCAATTGCTTTTTTAAGTAATCAACTTACTTTCGTTGTTGTTGCAAAGACACACTGCCGGCAGAGCCACTTATCATCTGAATCTATCACATTAGAACCGATATTTGGTGTATGACACAGCTGATGATAACCTGAATTTTTTTTTAAAAAAAAAATAAATACTCTTTAAGAGGATATAAAGAGATTTACATCTTCCTGTCACACATTAAAACCCATAACCAAACACTTTCAATTAAATGTCATATGATGCTAGAAAACACAGTATGAGACTTTGAGAATAGCATAACTGTAATAAACCTCAATAGAAATGCCTACCCACTTAAGTTTACAAGTAATCCTTGACTTATGGCCAATCGCTTAGCAACCATATGAAATTAGGCAGATCTCCCCAGAGCTACCTACAATCCAGTTTCAAAGTTCCAATGGCCACCCACCATGGTCATGTGATTTCATTTGGCACACCTGGCAACTGATCCACATTTGTGGCTGTTTGCAGCACCCTGTGGTCACATGACGAGTTGACATTTTGTGAGAAAACCGTGTTTACTTCTAGATTGTGGCAAAAAAAAAAAAAGAAGCCCATTGGGCACAATGGGTTTGCTGAACAACTGCTGCATTTGCTTAACTGCTGTAAAGAAGGTTGCGAAATTGGGCAAAGTCAAGTACTGGTAACCTGCTTAACAACTGCCACAACTTACGACTGTTAATTAGAATAGAATGAAATATCTTTATTTTCACTGTGTAACTCACAACGAAATTAAGTGCTATCCACAGNAACCTATGGGTCGCGACCCCATTTGGGGTCGATCGACCATTTCACGGGGGTCGCCAAGCAAGGCTGTCCGCCATTTTTTTCCCCTTTTCCGGCGGGTGCCTTACCTCCCTTGAGCTGGGCCAGCTGGTGGTCGGCCTGCTCCGTCTCTGCCGCTTGCCAGCTACGCCTCAGCCGGCGCAGGGGGCGGAACCACGCATGCGTGGCGCTCCCGGGCAGGGAAAGTCGACTTACGACCGGTTGGGTAGTCCTCGACTTACGACCGGTTTAGTCCTCGACTTACGACCGGTTGGGGGTCGCGGCGTTAAAAAGGTTGAGAACCACTGGCCTACACGCTTGGTTTTTTTTTTAAATTACCTTGACCACACTTATCACATATAACCATTTCATTGGGTGCTTCTGAATATTCCTCCTGACATATTGTACAGACCATTTCCCCCGTTTCGGTAGCTCCTAAAAGAACAAAAAGGTGTGGCTTCATATTAAATGAATATATTTTACATTTTGAACATTAATGGCTACATATGAAAACTACTGGATTAATTACAAGTCCCGAGATAATATGATTTGGGTTTTGTTTTGCATAATATGTGAACTCAGCCATTCTGGGTCTGTGAACCATGACTTAGAACAATGTGTGAATTCAGCTGGGGTTTGACTGGTGTATTTGAGATCAAGAGTTATTTAAAAAAAGAGACCTATAGAGTCTATAAAGCGAACAACTCATCTGTCTTTGAGCTGTTTAGGAGCCACACAGATTCTGCATTCAGTCTGTTGCTTCCGTTATAATTTTCATCTCTACTCAGAGCAATTACATTTCTGGCTCCCCTTCCTCTTTAGCAAATCACCACTGTAGGTAAGTGACAGTTGAAGAATGATTAACCCTTTCCTCATGCCTGCTGTACACAGAATCTCAACTGGAAGGAGTTTGGAAATAGTACAGTAAATCCATGTTTTACATCAATTACCAAAAGATTAAATTATCACCATCATGATATAAGGTTCTTGCCTGTTTGTATGTCCTTCCAGAGAACCCAGGACTTGGAACTGTCTTCAAATATAACGAAGCAGCTCTGCTTAAGTTTGTTTATCTGAAATAAAATAAATTTGCAGCCATAATACCAATTTGTAGTTTTGCCATAAGATGTTGGGAGCTAGAAGGTTTATTAAAAATGGGTTACCTTTTTGATAGTTCCAAGATAAAACAAGCCATCTGACCATCTAGCTAGGACATCTTGACCTTCTTCAAATTTGCACACTGGCTTTTTGGATTTTTGTCCATCCCGTGAGGAGAGTTTGGTCAAGGATATTGGTGGTTTTTGGTTTCGGTGCAAAGGTGACCGCTTATGGACCACTGAATTACCCACCCCCGTAGAGTCTCTAAAATACAGACATATATAATGAACACAAGCAACTTCCAAAACATTAAAAGCTAATGTTCAAACCAGAACAAATTTAACCGAGAGTGAGACTTATATTTAACTTCCAGACATATCTGAGACAAGAAGATGAAGCCAGTATGTAATTTTTTTAATTGCAAATTTATTGTAATTCAATATACATAGAAGAAATATGCCACAGTTCTACAAACTAACAATTAAATCTATGACTTGCTTATTTCTACATTGTTCATCTAATCTGCTAAAGATGTGCTTACATCTTGGTTTTCTCAGATAGTCTCAGTACACTTCAAAATGTATTAAAACCTGCACATGGCAATCTTATTGCATTAAAAGAAAAAGCACTTTTGGCTATTATCTAAAACCTGTCTATGTAACATACATTATGTAAAATCATTTAGCAGCAACTGGCTACTAGTAAGTACTTTTCATATTTTTACATGCAACACAGTATTCAACCCACAATCATTCCTATCACTATGCAAACAAAGTGTTCACTTGGTTCATTGAGCCCTTGTACAAACCCTGAAGCAATACATCATAACTAAGGCATTTGCAAAGATATGAAGAGAAATAAACATAGCCCTGATTCTTTTTAATTTTGCTGTGGATGAAGGGTCAGAAAGCCAAGAATTCAAACAAAAGTGTTATTGCCAAGTTCAGTGTTCTATATTCTTTTTCCAACATGAGGAAGAAACACAGGAAATATACTCCATAAGCTTACTTTAAAATTCCACAGAACAATTCATATACAATTAGATAAAAAATAAAAACAGGCTATTAAACTGAAATAATTAAAAGCTTGTATATCTTTAGAGATATTATCAGGGATAGACCATGTTGGCACAAAATGCTCAATCTTGATTGAGTTAATCTAATTGCCTGGATTTGTACAGAACACTGAACTATGTTATAACTATAATTTGGGGGAGGGGGTGTTGCACAACAGACTAAGTTAATTTTTTGAATTTGTTTCCCCCAAGAACACATTCAATATAACGGAAGTCTGAAGCTGTACACTCATCTTAATGAGCAAGCAAACACAGAGAGAGGATGACAAATAGAATAAACACTCAGGTGACAACTAGCCAAGGCTAAACAGGAGCAGAAGCAATATCTTTATTAAGTGGGGTAGTTAGCAATGACAGAATTATACCTGGCTGCCATACATTATTTCATTCACTTTTAACATATCACCAGTATGTCTCAATTATTTAGTTAGATTTCTCTTTCCATCTATTCCATTTCCTCATAAGCTCAGTCCCAATTAAACAATTGATTAAAATTCTGGTTAAGCTTATTGTAATTTATTTACTTACATTTGCGGAATTCCAGTTCTTTCTATCCACATTTCTTGAGTGGAATTACAAGACCTATTTTGACTGCCTAGAAATAGTTGTGACTGTAAGAACTCCAATTTCCTAATATGAAAAATGATGTCACTTGGCTAACACTCCACAAATACTGAAAGGAGCAAGAGCGAAGATAACAAGCTCTTTTAACAGCAACAACAATCCTGTTAAAAGGCATGCCAGCTTTGCCAGGAAACAAGAAAAATAGGAAATGGAATAATAAGCACCACACACACATACAAACACACACATCCTGCAAGTAAATCATGCTCTTTCCTAAACATTTTTAATCTAAGAATAATCAAATATTATACTCTTTTATCACAGAGTAATTGCTCTGAGGAGAGGGTGTGTCTTTTTTGCATCTTTTATAAAGCTTTATAATATTACTTTGGAAATGTGACCATCACAGAATTAGGTAGAAGTAGGATGATTCAAGCTAGGGATCCTAATACATCATCGTAGTTGTTAATGTTGACATTAACAGTATACTACTATTCAAATACCAGGATAGTGTATAAGCAAGCTGAAAACACTCATTGCATTAGAGAAATGCAGTTTTGGGAGGATCAAAAGCCACAGAAGATTTTTGTGTGTGTGAAGTGCTGAGGACCATACTACAAAGCACAGGTGACCAGGATGAAAGCAAAATATTCAATTTAACATTTTAAAAATATAGTTAACATGGTTATTCCCCATGTAGTTAAAAATTCTAATTTATTTAGGAACACTTCAAAAGCATGCTAGGGACTGTACTGAAAGCCTCAGGGCCTGCAGGTGGCCTCAGGTTGTTTACCCCCCACTGTACAAGATCAAAGCTGCCTTTTCATTTATCCATACTACCAACCCTTTTTTTCCTGACTCCTAGACCCTCTTCCCATAATACATTTAACCAGATCAGTTACAAAGGCAGCAGTTGTCTTTGTACAATGTGCTAAGCTTGATTCGTTTTAATTTTGGTCAATTTTTTTTTAACATGGTTCAAAAATGATGCGCTATCCCACTTTATGGATCACAGTCCAATATATTGTGTATATTGTGTACATAAAAAGTAAGTTAGTTCATTAATTACGTTAAACGAACTGTGAAAACACATTCAGACATATATAGCAGTTGCAAAACACAAAAGCAGGAAGGGGGGTGGGGGAGAAAAGAGAAGCCATCTGAAGGGGAAAAAATATACAAAAGGCTGTCTCAGAGAACAGGGCTGCCCAAATCTTTAACCCTAGGTCCTATTTATTATCAGGTACAAGTAAATTAATAAGGTAATTAATTATCAGTTAAGTAAATAATAAATAAAGTAAGGAGAACTCGTATACTGGCATTAGTACGGCAACAAATTATTTACAAACCCCTTCTTTTGGAACGACCTCTTTTTATCGGCCCTGGAAACAAAAACGAAAAAAAGAGATTTCGAGTCCCATTTGCAGACCGAAATTATGGCAATGCAGAACTTCCTCAATTTCCCGAAAACGCTAGCGCAGGGGTAGGCAACCTTGGCTCTTTGATGACTCGTGGACTTCAACTCCCAGAATTCCTGAGCCAGCATAGCTGGCTCAGGAATTCTGGGAGTTGAAGTCCACGAGTCATCAAAGAGCCAAGGTTGCCTACCCCTGCGCTAGCGAAAAGATTTTCGCCTTTGTTTGGCTTGCCTAGGACACCCAGACGCACCCCCTAAGTATATATATTTATATATAGCCATATATATATATATTTATATATAGCCAACCCCAGCTACGGGTCATGTTGCAGCGCAAGAGATGCCCCCCCCACACACCCCACATCTCCCTCCCTGTGCAAAACTAGGACCAGCGGGGCGAAACGTCCCAGGGAGGCTTGCGCTCTCTTGGCCCCCTTCCCGCAACATAAACGGACCAGGAGAGCGGAAATGTTGCAATGTTTTCTTTCCCTTTCAAAATCGATAGATGGCTGGCTGGGGGGGTGGTGGGGGGGGAGAGAGAAGAGAGATCCCCCCAAAGCCGGGAAACGGGAGATAAGCGAGAGCCGGTTTCCCTTCCTCTTGCACCCCCCCCCGGACCCTGCGATCCGCAGATCGCCGATCCGAGATCGGCGATCCCTTGAATCCTTCCTCGCTCACCTCATTCGGTCTCTCCAGTCGGGCCACTCGCTTCATGCAGGGAAATCAATGGCGCTCGATGCGCTCTGCCCCGAGAAGCCGCCTTTCGGCCGGGCTTCTGGCCGCCCTCCGAAGGGCAAAAACCCGCGCGGGGGAAGGGGAGGAGGGAGGCGGACAAGGGGGGCTCAAGCCCGAGGCAGCCTCACGGGCAGCCCGGCTCCACAACAACCCTTCGCCATTTTGCTTTCCCGCGGAGGAGAAGCTGGTGCATTGTGGGAAACACAAAGGAGCCGCTTCGGCGACGGCGGCGGCGGCGGCAGCCCCTCCTCCTCCTCCTCCCTCTCCGAACGGTTCAATCCCTGCGGCCGGTCGGGCCGCGTCGAATCAGCGCTGCGTTCGTCTTCTCCCTCCGCGGCAGAGGGGCCGGGTGAAGAGGCAGCCCGCCCGCGGAAGGATATCGTCTCTGCCAGCAGCCGAATAGTCGGTGAACAAAGAGGGACTATTTTTCGAAGAGGAGCTAATCTCGCCTCTTTGCCTCGGGGCGTACCGGGCTGGGGGTGGGAAATAAAATTGAAAGCAAAAGGGGAATCTTTGAAATAATAATTTTAAAAAAAAAGCCAGCTCGGTTAGCGGCCTCTCCGTTTCAAGAGTGTAAAGTCATTTGAACAGTGTTTCCTTTTGCACGCCCTCTTGGCTGTCGATTGTAGGGTAGCGCTTTTTTTCTTCTTTGTTGTGTGTGTGTGTTTGTGTGTTCTGCTGGTCAAACGGTTGTACTACGCTAGTCACACTTCTAGAATTCCCGTACCTCCTGTGGGACCCAAAACAACAAAGACAAAAACCATTTGGGGTGGGGTGGGCAGGAAAAAAATATTTCACTCCTAGAAACATAATAAAGCAACAAAGTGGGGAGGGGGTTGTGTTGATTTCATGAAGAGAAATAATTCACGATTTGAGTAGCACCGATTAAGGCCAACCACAGGAACGTAAAAGCCCATAAAACTTTTGAAGTGACTCTAAGCAAAAGAGATCATGCAATAAATAAATACAAAATAAAAATGGACATCTGATGAGTTCTGGAGAACTCTACAGCACGCAGCTTTTTGGAAAGGCTTCATCAATTATTATCCAGCTGCGGATGTTTATATATAGAGGATTTCCAGGAATGTGTGCATACATTGCAGTGTTAATGTGTGGTAAGCCAGACTGGTAAACAAGGAACTTTATGGTTGTGTTCATCCGCAGCGATTCATACAGTTTTTACGGGGTACTGTGTTTACCTCGTAAATAAAAATAAAATAAAAATAAGTCATTCTTATAAATAAATAAATAAATAAACAGAAAATAAGTCATTCTCCTCAAAAGAAGATTAAGCAGAAGATAGGTAAAAATATACAGTGTCCTTGCTTTTTCTCCTTGTCAACCCAATCTGAAATTAATTCTAGGGGTTTGTCTTCTCAGCAAAAATGTGAGCGCTTTTTTGTTCTTGTGTGTGTGTGTATATACATGCAAAAAACCACACTCCACAAAAGGTTAGGCCAGGATAAAGCTGCATTTATGTTGAATTAATAATTACTAATTAAAATGATCCCACATCTGTGCATACCAGTTATTCAAGAATCACTCTGAATTGCCTCAGGATGGATATGGAATATTAAGCTATTCTGTGCTATGTGTAAAAACCACTCACATACAAATACACATTTTCAATTGGAAAATGAAAATAGGATGGAGGTAGAGCAAGGAGAACAGGTAGCTATTGTGAGAAAGGAAGGTAGAAGGAGAAGAGGTAAGAGAAGAGAAAAGAATAGAGTATAAAGCATCACAAAGGAGGTTAAAATTCAATAGGCCAACAATTCCTATGCTAATCTTCAAAGACATTGATGCTTTTCAAGCAGCAATATCTGCATTTTTATCTTGCCCCTTGTTTTGTTTGTTTTCAATAGATTCTTTCTTGTCAATGGAAGACAACCCTCTTCCCACCTTTCACAGGCATCTATCTGGTGATAAATATGGGGCACTATTATTATAGCTCTGATTGATTGGAAAAAGGAACAAGAAAAGTCAAATTTATGTAGTATGGTGATGAACAGGAGAATTCCAGAAACAGCATCAAATTTACAATGGAAAAACAATGCCAGTTCAATATCATTTTTTTTTGTTTTTTGTTTTGTCTGATCTGTTTATTCCTAGGCTAGTTCTCTGGCAAAGAAATGCAAAAATGTTTTTCAGGCTTCAAGGTCATCTGTTAGTATCTGTGTTTCTGGTTTTAAATTATTGCAATAGTGCTGAATAAAACTGATTTCCCTGCTGTAGGGCAGGGTATAATGGAGTGCAGAAAGCTGTTACAATGTTTTCTGGCTTGAGGTGTACTTTTAAATCTGAAATGGCTCTATTTTTGGTTTGTACAAACCAGATTTCGTAGCCACTGTGCAGGAATATGAAGGTTGATAGATGTTTGTGAACCTTTTTTTTTATTAATGTGTTACATGAACATAGACTATATGGAGGGATGTACTATAATATTTTACAAGCCATTGTGTAAATTAAATGGGAGTCTAAATACACATCTGATTTCAATTGCATCTTTCCTTATTCCATTGCTTTTACTGAAATGTGCATTTGGGTACATATCTAAATACACATTCTTAGTCCGTTCTAACATATATTTGGCTTTGAATACATATCCTGATTTTGCAAGTAATTAGACATAGATTTCTTTAGTTTGGATTGGCAAAGAAGTTGTGGAGGAATGATAATGAAAAGTTTCTCTTTGTCATGCTCTTGTTCCTCTGGTTATTTAAAAAAGAAAAATGAAGGATGCAAAATGTATATAATGCATTTTTAGATACTGTGCAGTAAAGCGTAAATTCATAATTTGCAAGGGTAACATTAAACCTGCTGTGTATAGTGAATGGGAGATGATTAGACCAAAACATAATTCTGCCATGGAGAAAGAAATAAGATGAATAATACAAAATACAAGGATCACAGTCAGCTGGCAGCTGAGAATAATTTAGCAGTATAAGCGGCAAATAAGATTAATATAACTTTTATGATACAGTAATACAACCATGGTTTGCAAATAATAAAAAATATTAATTCCACTTCATTTTGCAGAACTATATAGTAGTCAGATCTCAACTAAGATACTACATCCAGTTCCTGAAACTGCCTTTTTGGGAAGATGTAGAGAAATTGAAACTAGCCTATAGGAATACTAAAAACTATTAACAATATAGAAGAATCTTATAGGAATTGTCAACAACGCATTTTCAATCCTTTTCAAGCTTAGGAAAATTCTGAGGCTCTGGCTCTGTTTATGTCACACACTGAACAAACTAGATACCTGATTTGGAGTTAGGTGTGTTGAGTGAGCCCAAGTTATATAGTTCAATGTGTGAGCCATGGCTCATCTACATGTCTCCTCCCCCCATATACAATTCAAAGTTGCCTCACAAACCATTTTTCAAGCACATGTCTTAATGATACTGTCTTTAACTCATCCCCAGTCCATGGCAGAACCCCCAAATGTTCAGCTTAGTTGATGTAATGTAGAAGTGAAGTTTTCTATCTTCTCCCATTATAAACCTTGTTGTATATAATATTGAGCATTTTGGCAGCAATAGCAGTGATGAATCAACAACATCTGAACCGTCTCACACCAGCTTTTATGACACCACCATTTGTACTCAGAAATCCTAGTTCTCTAACTCTACAGCATACAGTACAAAATTCTAGGATCACTACTTAGGAATGGGAATGTCATCCTCTCTTGCAGTAGCAAGAGGATTAACAGCAAGACACCCCCTCCCCCCATCACTGTGATCAGCCGGAACATCTGTGGACATTGAATTTTATAATGATCAGTGCAGTTGTATGATTTTATAGGATTTTGCTCTATGGGAGAACTTTGTTCTTAAAGATGGTCTATAAATATTTTAAATCATAATGTCCTGGCATAAACCCAGATTTTGAAGAGAGTTAATTCTAAGAAGAACTGCTTAAAAATTGGGTTCACGTAGAGAAGCTTCATCGTCAGAGTTGAGATTTGTCAGCATCTTTGCACAGTTTGCAGAACCCAGAAGAGTCATCTGGATATATTTTGCCTGAAGATCATTATCATTCCACAGTAGAAGAAGTACATGTTGTAATTGTTCTGGTACTTCATCAGCATGAAAGATAAAGAGACCAAAACAAAAATCTATTAAACTGCTTTTGTACAGATAACAAAGCAGAATTGTACTGTCCAGATGCAAGGTCCACTGTTTTCATATGTGCCTGAGATGTTAATGACATACGTACATAGGGATGAGCTTATGACTTGACATTGCTTTCTTCAACCTCTACTGCCTCAATGGATGGCTTTGTAAGATTATGCTATCCCTTATATACTCCAAAGTTAATTCAAGGCACCTATGGATGCCATGATATGTTTGCTGTTCCCCAGTTAGATCTTTATAGAATCCCATGCCTTCATCTTTCTTGGGCGGTTGAGCTAATTTGTTTAAATATTTCTTGCAATATAACAGGAATTTCTCTGGATCCAATTTTCAAGTAGAAGCACTAGCGCTCTATAGTGCTTGAGCACAGGGTACTTTTTCATTGGAAATAACTCTTACTTCATCCCACTTCCCAGCTTCTATGCTTTCCAACACTCCCAACAGTGGTATTGTCACGCCACTATGAGTGCCTCAAAACTGATTTTCAATTGAAGAGATGAATAGCATCTTGGATGTTTGGCATCTTCCCCCTCATTGCAAAAGTTCATTATTGTTTTTCAAGTTACAAATACTTCACACAAGAATGTGTTTAAAGAAAGAAGTGGGACGTTGGTTGGGTGCGAATGTTGGCATTTTCCCATTGATGAAGTGTAGACTGCAATGAATGGTTGATGGCGTAAAATTGGCAGCAGAAAGTATGCCTGGTGGGTCAGTGTGAAACAGTTTTAGAAGGTGTGGAGAGTATGAAAGGAATAAATTATATTCCTAAAGAGTTGAAAAATATGCCTTTTATTTCTGACTGCTTTTGCCAAAAGCTTTAAATTTGCTTCAAGTGCTAAGCAGAGATTTCTCTTCAACATGCCTGCTTATACACTGGCCTATTGGCTTAGTTATGCATTCTCAATGGTTTTTTTTTCTTTCCAGAGATGGAAGCACAGCTTCATTTCTTTCTTTGGGGGAGGTATATTCTTCAGTAGCTAGTGACAACCCAAATAGAGAAAATTGTGTGACCTGTCATTTTATATTACCAGGATCCCAGGCAAAACAAAAGACTTCACTCCCTCTTTACCACCAGATACCATTCCTACCTCCAAAGTACCATTTGCCAAGAAAGGAGAGATCTCAAGTGAACACAGCATGCACAATCATAATAATAAAAAAATACAGTATGTTGTATGGACGTAAATAAAAAGACACTGTATATTGTATGGATGCAATATGGTAAGCCAAAATCAAAATCAATCATTGGTGTGATCTATGACCTCAATCTTTGTCTGTAAATAATGACCTTTCTTTTATTTCTTTCTGACTTTAAACTCAAGGTAAATGAATATTCCAAGAACCAAAATGCTTTCAGTATATAGTCACTTCTTCCCCTTTTAGCTACAACCCCCTCTCCTCGTAGTACATCAAATGCTTTTCTCTGGAAAATTCTTTGACTATCAAGATGAGCTTTGTTGAATGCAGGACTTGAATCAGCCCTGTGGGTAAGTGAAATGCATCGCTTGGTCTTTTGAATGTTGGCCAAGAACTGCAGTGAATGTGTTAGCTCTTGTAATAAGATCACACATATGTGTAAGTATAAAGAAAAAAGGATTCTTTGTCCACAAGAGGGGTTTCCTATTTCATCTTCCTTACAGTCTTCTATAAAGAGAGTAGAAATGTGTGTAGCTTATTATACTTCCCTTGAAGGCAACAATTTAGCAAGCTAATTGGTGAAATCCAATCCAAAGGTACCTACAATTAATATGTATATTAACATGAAAAGAATCTCAGCCCAAGTATTTTAAAAACTCCACTATGTTTAAGAGAAAAATAATAATAATAATGTGCCTGAAGGGCTGTTCTAATTAATTTGTGCAGGTTTTGCTTTCTCTAAGTACTGGTCATAATAATCACAATATTTATTTTAGACTTTTTGGTGTTTCCCCTACAATCAAGGCCAGCCTTTGCAATTCATTTGCATTTGGTTGTTTTTTAAATATTTTTTCCCAATTTAGTTTTTTTGTTTTTTTTTACTTCAGAGATTCTATATTTTTATGGCAGGACAGGACAATTGGAAAACTGCTGTTCAACTGCGATTGAAAATCTTCAAAATTTAAATTCTGACAACAAAGCCTCGAATGAAACAATGTTTGGGTATAACTAATATAGCCTGTGCAATAGATATGTTATTCTAAAATATATTACACAAAATGTAGTTAAAATTTTTGAATTAAAAAAAAAACAAGCACCTCTTTCAATGTAGAATTTTGGATTCAAAAGCCAAAAGATCTATTCCACGTATACTTCAGGGCTTGATAAAACAAGAGATACATGTTTTGTCTAGAGAGAAAACTTGCCTTTTCATGCAGAGAGCTATTTATAATGCCCCTTGGGAGCAAAAAAATTGCTTTTTAAATTATTTGTGGCCTTAGTACCAGATCACATCACAGGGAATGGTTCTCAGTTTGAAGAAATGCTTGGTCTAGATTTTGCCTCCTTGCGTACAGCCCTCAGATTACAAAGTGTTGTGCGCTGTTCATAAAAGGGTCTGTCTATCTATTTATCATGTATTTATTTAAAAACACACAGATGCCAAATACACACCCACATACATAAGACAAACAAATGGATTTTGGAAGTTTATGACAGAAGAAAATTCTTGTTTTGATTTTATATTATGGAGAGTTCAGTGGTGTACAAGGTCACATTCTCACTGCTTTTCCCATTCTTATTCAAAGGAGTTTGTTTGCAATATGTTGGTTATGAAGACACTTCTCAGCTTATTCAGCTAGCAAAGGAGGCAATCTGAGGAATGGATGGGGCTTTGAATTGGATCTAAGGTTTGGTGGAATATTCAAAGGAAATATTACAATACACTTCCTTTGTCTGAAATGGTATAGGGTTTCCTGCCTGAGCAGGGGGTTGGACTAGATGACCTACAAGGCCCCTTCCAACTTCTTCTTCTTCTTCTTCTTCTTCTTCTTCTTCTTCTTCTTCTTCTTCTTCTTCTTCTTCTTCTTCTTCTTCTTCTTCTTCTTCTTCTTCTTCTTCTTCTTCTTCTTCTTCTTCTTCTTCTTCTTCTTCTCCTTCTCCTTCTCCTTCTCCTTCTCCTTCTCCTTCTCCTTCTCCTTCTCCTTCTCCTTCTCCTTCTTCTTCTTCTTTCTTCTTCTTTCTTCTTTCTTCTTCTTCCACATTTTTAAGATATGGTTGGAGGCTATGCATCTATAAAGGCAAAAACAACTTTTGGGATCTTCCCCACCAAGTAACTGGCCACAATGATTCTATGTGAGCATCAGCTATAACAGATTACTGCCTTCCTCTTTGCCTTTAAAGATTCAGTTGATGGCAATAAGGGAAGGTGGAAAACTGAAATGGCAAAGCTTTATTTAGAGTATAATGTAATAATGCAGAAAAAGAAACAGGATTCCTGTACTTGTAATAGTTTTATTGAAGTTGGGATTTCTTTCATATACAGGTAATCCTTGACTTACAGTCATAATGGAACCTGTGTCCATTTATGCTGCAAAAGGCCATAAATGCAGGCCAGTTGCCAAGAACCCAAAAAGAGGCAGTGTGGTTGGGGAGGGGCCATCAGAACTTTGGCACTGGATCATAAGTTCCTTTTGGTGGGTCCATCATAACTTTAAACAGTCACTAAGCAACAAGTCGTAAATCAATCATTATGTCCATGATGATATTTAATTACATAGCAGAGAAAAATTGTACTACTCTTCATGTAAGTTGTTGGATTATCTATAAACCTGAAGGAAAGATTCCTAAGCATCTCAGGTGACCTTTTATCATTAATCAGAAGATGAATGTTCAAGTTTTGAGACACAAGGTGGCACCACTACTACACCACTGATTATTAAATTTCATGGTAAATTGTGAAAATCAGTTCACACAAATATATTCTGTATTTACTATATTCTTGGTTTTACTTACTGACATATAAGCCAGTAAATGTCTACTAGGTAATTAAGATCATTTAATCATCAAAGAAATGAAATTTAAGCTTCATGTATGTTCTTAACAATTTTTGCTGATTTCACTTATTTATTTACTATTTGTGAGACAAATAGATTGTATTATATATGTTATACATTTGCACTGTGTTACATGAAAGAAGAACTGGAATGCATCATTCATTAATTTTAAATAATGTCTTTTGAACTTCTTTTGAATGGCTTCTAACTGGCTTCAATTAAATTAGCAAAAATCAGTGCAAATACATTTCTTTGTTCTTCTGGATAAAGAATCTCCAATTTAGGATGTATTGTTATGAGCTTCTTTGATTCAACCCATGATTGCTTTCCCCCCCACTTTCCATTCAAAGTAATTGGGTTATAAGCATACCCATAGATAGTGGTGTCAATTTTAAAAAAATAATTTAAAAATATAAATAAAAATTTAAAAATCTTGACTGGTAGGTAAATTGTAAAAGTTTTCCATTTTTTTAAAAAAAAAAACATTTTTTTTTAAAAAATATTTTTTTTAAAAATGAAAAAGTTGTGAGAAACTTTTCGTTAGCCACCAAATAAATTGCTTGGTTTACCTATTCTTTAAATCCAGTCAGTATGATGTGCAAACCTTGGCTTATGTCTTGTAAATTTAGCCAGTTGTGATTTATTCAGTCAACAATGGTTAAACAAACCATAGCCTAGTTCAGTGTGCAAGCCAACTCTTACTATAATCCAGGTTCGACAATTAGCCTTTTTATATTTGGCTGTTGTATTCTTCCAAGTATAAGTGTCAACTCAGATAGTGCTGGAGATTCTTGAATATGCAGTTAGAGCTTTTAGGACAGAAACTATCAATAGCTAAGCCTTGAAACTTCTGGATCTGTGCAGTAGTCAGATCTTGAGTGTACGTAGCAATATTTGGCCTACTGTTTTCAAAAAAAGTCCCTTCCTTGGCCCCCTAAAGATTTTTTTATGGAGACCTATGTGAAATGTGACTAAATGATTAAGGCTTAGCTCTTAACATCTCTATGGATATAGATTAAGAAAGATAGCATCAGACATGTTGTATATTCTTTTCCCTTAAAATTGTTCCTGTCGCTCTATTTAGAAGACACTGGAAAGTCAGGCAAAACTAGGGCCACACCCTGTAGTTAAAGTTATCACTGCTTCTCAGTCTATTTAGCTGAGGTTGCTATGTAAGTGGCTTCCCCAACATACCAGTATTGTTACTTAATGACACAAAAAAGAGGATTTTCACACCAGCTGTGACAAATATTACCCATTACTGTCCTGTTGTATTTAGGAAATCATACTTTTGTTCAGAAATTAAGGGTACTTCCACACTAAGGTTCTACAACAGCTTGAAAACAGCTCCAGCTCTCTAATGTTGGTAGTATTGAAGATACTAATCGACTTATTTCTGGTTCAGAAAACTTGAGACTGCTACTAGAGTAGATTTTGTTTGCTTTGAGAGGCTGTGACTCTGTTTCCCCAATGGTAGGAATGCTACCTCACCTCTCTCCCTGGTTCCTGAGCTTGAGGTTGGAAAAGGGAAATACTAGTTTGATGGTCTTGCAGTTCTTCCTTAATGGCTAAAGAAATGAAATTAACAAGAATATTATCCAGGTCCTTCCATCACCGAGTTTCTTATTCAGTAATCACTCCAAAATGTCTTAAAGTCAGCTCTGCAATTTTATTAACTCCCAGCAACCTGACAAGGTTGGGAGCAGGCAGGAAAAAAAAAAAACTACACCAGCATGAAATCTTCTGAACCCACCGCTGATTCCTGTTCTAATCCCTTTGTTCCAATTCTTTACAATTGCCTTCCCTAAGCCTAGCAAGATTTTAGATAAGTGGAGGGTGCCCTTAAATACCTGAATTAATTGGGGAAATATTGCTTTAACAATATAGCTATACTAGCTGTACCCGGCCACGCGCTGCTGTGGCTCAGTCTGGTTAAATGGAAAAGAAAGAAAAGAGAAAGCGCACGTTTCTAATATGTTTAATTTCACAATGCTTGTGGGTATACAATATTTTTTGTTGTTCCATTGTCTGTGCATCAATTCCAACGTAATGTCACACGAAATAATTAAATCAAAATGAAAATAAATCAAAATCTATGAAAATTCAATTTAACAATGCAATCGGAAACATTGAAATGGAATCATAAAATTGGAAATTTGGAAATCGTAAATGGATTGTAAATCGGAAACATTGAAATGGAATGGTAAAATCGTAGCGTGTGTTGCTTTTACGTCCAACAGATGGTGCTGTTTTTCAAAAAAGCATGTTTTTACCTGTCACATGTGTGACATCTATATAATATAGGTATATAAAAACACGCGCATATTCGAATGCAACATTGTGTCAAAATTTCAAAGCAATCGGTGAAGAACTTTCGGAGATTTAAGATTTTGAACAAACGAACATTTACATTTTTATTTATATAGATTTAGCAATATAACTAAGGATGACTTAAATCCCCACTCACAGAATGAAAGCAACATCATGGGGATATTTAAGCCATGCGGAGAGACAAGTAAAAAAAATTCCTAAATGATTTATTCAAAATGCAGGCTAAAGGGTACTCACTAAATAGGAATTCTCAATCAGTTTCCTTAGTGGAAAATAATTGCCTTACAGCTTACTCAAACTTTGACAGGAGAGGTGCGCTTTAAATCCCCTCCCTCTGTTAGGCAGTGTCACCTGTTGGAACTCAGGAGCAGCAGATTTTTCTGTTGTGGTGCCCATCCTCTAGTATATCATTCCCCTGATTCTCTTGGACAGATCTTGAAACTGGTTTTGTTACTGAACCTGGTGCCCTGGGTGTGTGGTTGACTCTGTATTGTGGCTGTGTCAATTTTGTCAGATGGCCTATAGCAGCATTTTATATTATTTACTGCTTTATGTTTTTATCTTGTTTTCAAGTGTTGTTAGTCACCCGGAGTCGTGTTATTTGAGACAGACAGCTTGCATAAATGGAATGAATAAATACATACTCAACACAGGGTTAGCATGATTGAAAAGATATGATGTCCTATTGAGGGAACTAGCTAATCCATACCCCAAAGATTTCTAACAGTGTTTTGGACTGGACCAACAATAGGCTTACTTTTAATTGGTTTCACATGCTCATTGCATTAGTCATCCAAGTTTAGATAGAGAAGTGGATAGATACTTCTGTTCTGATTTAAAAGTACAATGCCCTGTTTCCACCGAGCAAGGCAATTTAGAAATTTGCATGAGTGTGATGATGGAGCTGAGAATAGGATGTCATGCATATAAATAACAAAACCAAGCAGCTCTTTTGGAATGATAGAAACTCCTGTGGCTAGAAACTGGGAACATTATAACAATTAAGGTACCTGCATTACTTTAAATGCATGTGTTCAGGTTACGAAGATCAAAGTTTTCAGTTTGAAACTTGAAGATTCTAGTTCTGCATTGCCTAGAGAACCCAAAATATAATTTACTCTTTCTGTAAAATATAAATTGAAGAAGTTCCAGAAGGGTCTTATAAAAGTGACGCCCCAACAATCTTTATGTTATATATCAGTGATGGCGAACCTTTTAGAGACCGAGTGCCCAAACCGCAACCCAAAAGCCACTTATTTATCACAAAGTGCCAGGGCCGCATCAGCATTGTGGTGCCCTCATGGGGGAGCAGGGAGGCACCTCTGAGTGCCGCCTCTGGCATGCAAAAACCAGGGGCATAAAAATGGGCCACTGTGCTGCAAGGCGCAAAAATGGCCGTGCCATGGGGTGCAGATACAAGGCACTGCACCATGCAAGAACAGGGCAGGGCTAGTGAGTATCACGCAGGCACTAGCCCCGCCCCATTTGCAGCACGTGTGTGCTTGTGGCCCCATGCACGCATGCATGCATGTAAAATGCTTCCCCCTCCCTTTTCTTCCAGTCCACCAATCGACAATGGTTGGTGACCTCTGCTCTACCATCTCTACTCGAGCTTGCTAGTCGGCCGCTTCGCCTCCTTTGTGCTTGGCGGGGCTCCTGCTCCAGGCGGCAGTGGTGGCCTGATGCACCTGCTGCTGGTGGCGATGGCGCGTGTGCCAACAGAGAGGGCTCTGAGTGCCGCCTCTGGTACGCGTGCCATAGGTTCGCCACCACTGTTATATATTAAATAGCATTAATATCAATAACATGAAAAACATAAACAGTAAAGATGAAATATGAAGCCTGCATCACAGGTGAAAGGAACTTCCACAGTTTTAATTGCTGCCACTGAAAAGGTCCTTACCATACATGTTTCCAGCTGATACTCCTTTCTTAGGAGTATTCATAATAAATCCAAATGAAACAAACAAATGAAGGTCTCAGCTGATAACGGGGAAGTTTTTCCCCCCAGGTAGGCAAAAACCAAGCTGTAAAGAGATGTAGCTATTGCAACTGAGGTAGAACAAGTGTCATATGTCTCTGACAGGACAACCCAACAAAATAACTAATGCATTCTGGATAGGTTGCAATTTCTATACGTCTTTCACATGTATTCCCAAATAAAGTCCATTGCAGTAATCTAGTCTTGAAGTAAGCCCGGTTAGTCGGGGATGAAGTTGGTAAATCAACAGCTGATGAAAAAAGGTGTCCCTTGCTTCCATACACATGGTGTACTTAAGGATCCGTAAATACCCCAGACTGCAAACATTTCAGGGAATGCAACCCCATCCAGAACTAGAAAGTTCCCTTCAATTTAGACAGAGCCATGTTTAATCAACAAGCCTTCAGACTTCCTTGGATTCAGCTTTAGCCTGCCAAATCTCATCTAGATCAGTGATGGCGAACCTTTTAGAGACCGAGTGCCCAAACCACAACCCAAAACCCACTTATTTATCGCAAAGTGCCAGGGCCGCATCAGCATTGTGGTGCCCTTGGGGGGGGCATGGGGGCATGGCCCACTGGGGGGGCATGGCTGCAGTTGTCATGGCAGACTGGGTGGTCGTGGCTGAGGTGGGCATGGCCACCTCGATGTTGCTCATGGGGGGGCGATTCCTGTGGGGGCCGGGCAGAGTTGGGGGAGATCCAGGGGCTCTCTGGCGGGTGGGGCGGTGGGCAGGAGGCCCAGCATAGATGAGGGGAGGCACGCAATCCTAGCTGGGACTGGGGGGGCCATGGTGCCAATGGGGATGCGTCTTTCCCTGCTCGGGGTGGCCTTTGGCTTGCTGGGTGTGGGCGTGCTCTACCACCTCTACTTGAGCTTGCTAGTTGGCCACTTTGCCTCCTTTGTGCTGGGTGGGGCTGCTGTTCCAGGTGGCGGCAGCGGCCTAATGGACCTGCGCGAGCTGATGGCAGCAGCAGCGCGCGTGCCCACAGAAAGGGCTCTCAGTGCCGCCTCTGGCACGCGTGCCATAGGTTCGCCACCACTGATCTAGATTATAAGCAGGAGTCGGTCCTGATTTTATGCAATTTTTATTGATGAAATTGATACATTACTCGAATCCCAATGAACTCTAGCCATTGTACAAATGTTGCTAATGCCCCCAATTATTCCTATTTCCAAACAGAGATTTTTGACAGTTGTCTTTTCTGTGATTTTAGTCATGATACATAGGGCTTACAATGGCTCAGTAGTTAAAAGACACTGAGCTTATCTGCTGGAAATCTGTCAGACCGTGCTTGAGACCTGAGCACTGCATAACGGGTTGAACTCCCATCCTTCTCTCAGCTTCTGCCCACCTAGCAGTTTAAAAGCATGCAAATGCAAGTGATTAATAGGTACCACTTTGGTGGAAGGTAACAGCATTCCATAAACCTTTGGCATATGGCCATGCTGGCCACACAACCACAAAAAATGTCAATGAACAATGCTGGCTCCCTCAGCCAAGAAACAGAGATGAGTTGGACACGACTGGACAGGGAAACCTTTACCTTTTTCTTGACATAAATACAGATGTTGCAGGATAATTGTACCATTTAGGAATGTCATAGTGCTGCATGGCCATTGGCCAACCCTTGCCTTAATGGAAACATAATCTAGTTACTGTTTCAGTGCCATCAAATTCTGATGCTATTAAGATGTATTTGTAATAAATCCCAATTACCAATGAAGGAGAATATTTGCACTGATGATGTTGCCTAGTTAGGGTAATGAAATGTCTGCAAGAAAACACGCAAGCTCAAAGAGCACCAAGGACCCCTCAAATCCCAACTACTTATTGGCTTTTATGAGAATAATAGGAACTCCTGTTTAATTAATTTCTTCCATCAGTAAGAAACCACTGAATTATATGTAGCGCTACCCCACAAAGGGCCACTGGAATCCGGGTTCTCCTGGACCTCTTGGGCTGGCTGCCGGTCCACAGTGATCCCTCACTTAGGCACTTCTGCTTGGCTGGAACATGTGATGAGGTGGTGGTCAGTCTCTCTCGGCAGACAGGTCATGTGATAGGGTGGTGCTCAGTCTTTCTTAGCAGGCAGGTCATGTGATGGGGTGATGGTCAGTCTCTCTTAGCAGGCAGGTCACATGCAGGGAAAGTGTCCAGGTGACTGATCAGTTCTTCTCTCTCTCTCTCTCTCTCTCTCTCTCTCTCTCTCTCTCTCTCTCTCACTCTCGCTCTCGCTCTCGTTCTCTGGCTTGCCCCACAGAAACCTCTCTTCTTCTATCCCTTTCTCTCCCTCAAGCTTGCCCCACAGAAGCCTCTCCTATCCTATCCCCTTCTCTTCCTCAGGCTTGCCCCACAGAAGCCTCCCATATTCTCTCCCAGGCTTATCTTCTCCAACCTAGGCCTCAGCAGACTTCACTCCTCCCTGCCCTCTCCTGACTCCTCCCCCAGGCATCTTCCGGTACTGTCTCTTCAGCTCACCCTACCCCTGCTACACATACATATTTAATTATAACCAGTGCTTTTTTTCTAAAAAAAAAAAAAAAAGGTGCCGGAACTCACACACGTCATACAACCCGCCTTGCCTATCCTACAAGATTCCATCCAAAAAAGGTGCCGGAATGCCATTCTGGGCATTCTATGAGATAAAAAGCCCTGATTATAACTCTCGAATTAATCACATAGTAATACATTTTTTCATAATTTTGCAGTTGCTGCATTAGTGTCATGCTGTCCAGAAATCTAAAGTTATTGTCAAGATACTGGTTTGTCTCAAATTGCAAATGCTGTTGTTTTAGCAAAAGGGAGTTATTTCAGACTAATCATGATTAGTTTCAGAGACAGCGGTTAAAAGAGGAGGAGAATTGTTATCTTTAAACTATACTAGAGGGCTTCCTAGTAGTTGATGATCACCAAGATAATTCTGCTAATTGGTTGACCAAGGAATTTTGGTCATTATATTTTCTAGGGTTATATTAGAAACTACAGTCTTATAAATTAGAAATATACAAAATGAAAAAACAGGGAACAGTTGCATTTTGAGATCTATGAGCTACCTGTTTTTCTCAAGAAGTTTCCAAACACCAAATCTATTCTCTGATAGTTCTTCAAAAGCATTTGTTCAGATATGTCAGCTGCTAAACAACATTGCTTGCGCCAGCTCTTCACAGAAAGTTTTGCATCCCAGTTCAACAAAGACTTGCTTATTATTTTTATAGTGAACAAGGATGCAGAACCTCTAACATCATAGGATGATATATTTTGGTTTGCCTCTTTTGAAACCACAAGGGCTAAAAAAAAGTTATTTCTGTTCTTCCCTTAGGCAGAGAAACCAGCTTTATGACTTTGGACGAGTCACTGTCAGCCTAACCCACCTCTCAAGGTTGTTCTTGTAGGAAAAATAGGAGAGAGAATATTATATTCTCCATCTATTTCTAAAAAAAACCCAGGATAAATGCAATTAATTAAATATTAAACAGCAAAATGTGTTATAAAGTTTAGTTACTTCCACATCTTTCCATAGTATGGCTTTCTGCCCTGCCTATATTGGTTCTTCTCATTAACAAATTCTATCTCCATCTATATAAATGTTGTAAATAAATATATTAATCTTCTTTTCACCTTTTCCACATATTCCTTCAGCCTCCAAAATTCAGGCCTTTTATCTGTACAGTACGCCTTTATTCTTCTCTTCTCCTTTCTCCCTCTAAGAGCTTCCCATATTTCTACAACCCGACTGTCAGTTTCCTTCCTCTTTTTGCCACAACTTTTATCTGCTCTTCTGCTTCAACTATGGTTTATAAGCTGCCATGATGGAGGAAAAAAAAACTTTTTCAGAAGAAACTTTTTTTTAACAAGTCTGACAGTTACTAGAAACAAGTTTACCAGCTGCTGAAATAAAACCCAACCTTCAAACGGAAGCTGATGTGTCAGGGGAGTAAACCTAAGAAAATATTGCTGTTTGACTTGTAAGATTAACATTACGCAGTTACAAACCACCTGCCACTGGACTGAACAATTCACACACAATATTGGTCACTCGCTTACAAAGGAGGCTGCGACTGCTAGAACTGAAAACAGGACATAACCACCATTTAGATTGTTAAGAAAATGAATCACAGATAAAACAGATGAGCAAAAGAATTAATGCTTAATTAAACATTAAGCTCTATACTTTGTATCATGTATTCAGATCAAAAGGTACTGATATTGGCTTTAACTTGGAGCAGAATTTATTGTTTCTCTGTTTTGGACTGGCCAACAAGACAGAATGTGGAAGCAATTGCTCTGTATTCCAACTATACTGACACCCACCGTGTCTACAGTAACCTGTTTCCTCCTCCTGCTCCTCCCATCATGAGGTTGCTCCAGCCAGTTAGACAGACAAAGCTACATAAAACACCTGCACATTGGCCAGTTAGCCTGCACATAACTCATTGTTGACTGGGATCTAATTAACACATAGCATGTGTGTGACATTTTATATTTTTTAAAAAAAGTTAAAGGGGAGGATTATAATATTTCTTCACATCACAGCACCTGTGATCAGAAAATGAGAAAACATGATTTCCCTCTTCCCCAATTGATTAGCATCCTTAAATGAAACTGATTATTAAATTACACTAAACAACTCGGGCCCTGTTGGATCACTGTTTCAGAGATAGGTTGGTACCTAAACAGAGAAACAGAATGACCAAAGGTGGACGCCCAAATTCCTGCCAGCTTCCCCAGTGAATTTCCTTGTGGGAATCTGGCAGGGAGTATAAAAAATCTTCCTTCCCTTCCATTCTCTTTCCTTCCCAGCAGACAGGTTAGTGGTTGCTGGTGGATGGAAGAGGGAGTGAAGGATTGTGAGACTGGCTGGGAAACTGTTACAGAATACTGAAAATTAAGTTCATGTGACTATAGTAGCAATCCAACAGCAGCCACAATTTCCTTAAATTTCATTCCCCTGGGAATCAGGGGTCCTAGGTTTTGGGCATATTCTGTAAGTTATCCCATTTGAGGTACTTTGGTTAAAAAATTATTTTGTTTGTTTATTTATTTGATTTCTATCGCTGCCCATCTCAGCAACCGACTCTGGGCAGCTCACAATTGAAAAATAAATATTACAAGTAAAACCATTTTGAAACAATAAAAAAACAGTAAAAACCATTAAAACAATAAAAACATTAAAACATCTAATTTTAGTACATACAAAGCAAGACATCTGGCCTCTTAACAATACAGTCAGGAGGCGGGGCCCTTGGTGTATATAGCACCCCTAGCTTGGAAACATAGTCAGATTTTTAAAGCTTTATGGAAGGGTAACAGGATTGGGGCCATTCTAATCTCTGAAGGGAAGATATTCCACAAAGCAGGGTCGGCTGCAGAAAAAGCTCATCTTCTAGATAATCTAATCCCTGTCAGCCGACCTTCTTGGGCAGCATGCCCATCCTATTTGATCTGGTTGGACGGGTAGAAAATCTGGAATTGTTGCCCCATGATGCACCATTTTGCCTAATTAAAGGTCATGGCAACAGTGTTAGTAGTATATAGATAAACATTTGACTAATTCAGTAAAGTTACCCTTTAAATATTTGTATTCTTTATATCAGGGGTCCCCAACCTCTGAACTGCAGCCCACTGTGACCTATGCACCTATTCACTGTGACCTATTCAGGGCTGCCCGACTGGCAGGCTGGTGCATGTGTACATATGCAGCTTGACTTGCCTGAGTGGAGGGCTGATGCATGCGTGCAACTCAACTTGTGCAAATTGAGCTGCATGCGCATGTGCACCTGCCCGCCACTTGTGCAAATTGAGCTGCATGTATGTGAGTGTGTGCATGCCAGCCCGCTGCTCATGTGGCCTGGTTCCCCTCTCCTTCCCCTCCATCTGACCACCAAGCTGCAAACATTGGGGACCACTGCTTTATATAACAACTTATTATTGTCTTTATAATGCACTGATTTCATAGGATATCATTGTTTTTCTTTCTGATGAAACAAAATCCTCCCTACTCAATAAGTATTTGCTCTTATGAATGTATTTATCTGGCAAAATGACCAACTCCGGCATGACAAGCTGCATTTCTTTGGTTTGCCTAGTTCCCTGAACTATTAACTGAGGGGAGAGATGGAAAACTTAGTTCTTTGAGGCTCAAAGTAAGACAATTTTGGTCCCTCTGGCTTTGAAAGGGGGCCAGATATGACAATGCCAAGGAAGAATAAGTAACTGAGGTATTTGAAGCCCTGAAGGTCTGTGTAATATTTATACCCAACAGAACAAAAAGCGCAAACATTGGTTTCAGCCCTGTGTCCCTAGAATCTTTAAGTAAAAGATGTTAGCAAGGAAGTCTGGAAATATCTATGGAGATTCTCAGTCATCCAGGTCATGGTTGTCAAAAAAATACTTTTTTCAAAAGGCATCCGGACTTTGTTTTTCCGTGGAGATATTTCGCTTCTCATCCAAGAAGATTCTTCAGTTCAGAAGCTTCTTGGATGAGAAGCGAAATGTCTTCAAAGAAAAACAAAGTCCAGTTGCCTTTGAAAAAACACCTTTGGGAGAAGTCTGGAAATACTCCCCACTGTGCAGTGTTTCTCAATCTCAGCAATTAAAATGTATGGACTTCAACTCCCAGCATTCCCCAGCCAGCATTCTGGCTGAAAGAATTCTGGGAATTGCAGTCCACACATCTTAAAATTCCCAAGGTTGAAAAACACTGCCCGATGAACTTCAAAAAGTCAGACAGTCAAGGCTGAGTTTGGTAGAACTAAAACCTGATATTTTAGCTATTACGTCCTTTATCTTTTCTACTTTAAATAAAATTGTATTTTACTTTAAAAAAAACCCTCCAACTAGATTTTTTAGAGTAGAAAAAATAAAACCACATGTATAAAATAGCTGTTCATATGTGCTTATATTTAAAAAAATCTATACTTGTTTCTGTTGAGATTATATTAAAAAAAACCTCACTGTATGGAGAAAACTTTTAATAATACTAGCATTCCTAGGGTATCTACCACTTTTTCTCTTCTACTAAGAGGATAGGATCCCCTTTATATATTTTTTCTTTTATCCATGGTGATTAAAGAATCCAAACAATAATTATTTACAAGTATTGGTCTATGTTTCATACCTTTGCTCTTTGCTCCAGATGCCTTTGCATAGCTCCATTCCATCATCATATCCTGTAGGGAGAGGAAATACTAGCAATTTCTAGCATTCATGTGCTAACACAGATAATTACAGTAATCTAATGAACCAGGCACTACAGTTCTAAAAATTAATACTTCTGCCTTCTTCTGTACTTCTGATCTTACCAACAATACAGTGAGTAAAGAATTAAGAATAATTGGTGTGTTATTTTGCCAACGAATAAAACCTTGTGGCAATGACTATAAAATCCTACATTATGAAGCAGATGGTGTTCTCCTACCCAGCTTTCTTCTTCTCTGGAACCACTAACACTTGAATAAGAGTTCAGTTATCCCTCTGTTTATGTCAAGGAGAATAAAGCTTAGGGCAATGGTGGCGAACCTATGGCACGCATGCCAGAGGCGGCACTCAGAGCCCTCTCTGTTGGCATGCGCACCATTGCTGCCAGCAGCAGGTCCATCATGCCACCACTGCCGCCCGAAGCAGGAGCCCCACTCAGCACAAAGGAGGCAAAGCAGCCAACTAACAAGCTCGAGTAGAGGTGGTAGAGCAGAGGTCACCAACCATTGTCGATTGGTGGACTGGAAGAAAAGGGAGGGGGAAGCATTTTACATGCGTACATGGGGCCGCGAGCACGCATGCGCGTGCCTGCGTGATACTAGCCCTGCCCCGTTCTTGCATGGTGTAGCGCCTTGTATCTGCACCCTGCGGTGCGGCCGTTTTTGCGCCTTGCAGCACAGTGGCCCATTTTTGATCCGTTTTTTTTGCGTGCCAGAGACGGCACTCAGAGTCGCCTCCCTTCCCCCTCTGAGGGCACCACAACACTGATGCGGCCCTGGCACTTTGCAATAAATAAGTGGGTTTTGGGTTGCAGTTTGGGCACTCGGTCTCTAAAAGATTCGCCATCACTGGCTTAGGGTATCAACAGTTGAGTTTATGATATCTATATATGCTAGATAGCAGCACTTATCATCCCAGATGTTTGGGTATGCTAATTGGAATCTTAGACCTACAGTATCTGAAAGTCACCGCTGGTTTAAACATTCTGCTATAATAGTCTAGCACAGTGAACAAAACCCTTGAACTGGATGACCATTCAAGAGATCATCTGATTAATTAATCATGGCCCCATCATGCTTGAGAACAGTTGCTCAAAATAAATGCATAAATCATCTTGCTGTTTCCTTTGAGTACCCTCCTATTAGTGATTTTGACCCTGTCATTAACGCAGTGAGTATGCAGGCTGATAGGGTTAAGAACATTGTGTTTATTTCCCATCAGATCTTATAAATAGTGGTTTCATCATAGTAAAGGAGACAAACTGGATGGACTGGTTTTAAGAGAACGTGAAGCAGTTGTGAAAGGGAAGAGGTTGGTAATGCTACTGAATACAGTGCACTATGTTGCAGACCAGTAGATGGCTGGTAGGGGTGGGGGTGTTTTGTCGTTTTTGGAAACGGGGATGGACAATACAGGAATTATTTTGCCAATGCAGCTTCTTTAAACTTAGCTTCTACAGTTTATACCAGGGGTCTTCAAACTTGGCCCTTTTATGACTTGTGGACTTCAACTCCCAGAATTCCTCAGCCGGGCACGCTGGCTGAGGAATTCTGGGAGTTGAAGTCCACAAGTCATAAAAGGGCCAAGTTTGAAGACCCCTGGTTTATACAATAGTGGAGTTGATCCTAGATTTGTCTTGTTACTGTTTTAAAACCTTGGACATAAATTATCCTCACTATGGATATTTTCCCACTAATTTGCCTATGCTGTATACTTCAACTACTTTTGCTTTGCTTGTAGCAGATTTCTTTTTAAAAAAAGGCTATTTTATCTTTGCCATTTTTTATTTGATGTGAATGTATTTCAAGGGTTTATGTCTTGTAAGCTGCTTTGTGAGACTGATTTGCTTTGAAGCTAAAAGCAAGTTTTAAGTATCTTAAGTCCATAAATAATTGAACAGATACAGGAATGTTTGGCGCATTTATAATTGCTTTATGCTTGATCAATAACTCAATCCAGGTTCTTTCAATTATTGATATATAAGATTGAAGACATTACATTTAAAAGTATCTAATTTATTATGAACAGGTAGTCCTTGTTTAGTGGACTATAGCTGGGACTAGCAACTTGGTCATTAAGCAAAGCAGTCATTAAGTGAAGCCAAAACCGTGCTTATGATCTTACTTCAACTTTTCTTTGCTTTATCAGCCTGCAAAGGTCATATATGCAAGCACTAGTTGCAAAGTTTTTTTTTTTTATCATCAGTCAATAATTTAATTTAAATAAATTAAATTTAAAATAAATATTTTAAATATAATTTAAAATAAAGAATCGGATGAATGTCACTTAAATTTGGAGCCTTTCTCAGGTTACTTAATTACAGCTCAGAGATGTTCCTTTTTCTGCCTTGTCCCCATCAAATTGGTTTGATTTTAAGCCCATGATCAGGTCAGGCTAAAGCTCTTTTTAAAATAACAGTTTTAGAGTAATAGTTACCATTCAAGGACCTCCTCAACTTCTAAGAAATTTATTAAACTTTATCATCCATTGCTAAAGGAAGGTCAAGTGACTTCAAGATCTGGGCCCAAACTAACAGGCAGGATCAACAACGGGGATCAACATTTTTACCCCCAATACAGGTTTCTGCCCATTTAGAGTTGTGCATATAAGTGTTTGGACTGTGACTGAGTTTCAACTCTACCCTAAACATGGATAACTTAGGACTAGTCACTCATTTTTTATCTAATCTACCTTAAAGGATTGCTGTGAGAATCAAACAGTAATCCTTATATAATTTCTCAGATCTCCTGGAGTTAAGGCAAGAGAGAAACTTAACAAATTCAGCAGTGAGGTCCTTTTTTCATTACTGTAAAAATAAAAGTGCCTGAGTAGCAACTTACTGGCTTTGTGCTTTTTATGTACACCCGTATAATGTAAAATGATTCATTTTGATTTATGTTTTTTTAAAAAACAACAACAACAACCACACAGCTCTCTACACTCGTGTCTTAACATGCAAGCAATTTAAGGATGATGCCACTTCTTGCTCATGACTCAGATATGTGGTGAGCTGAGATGCTTGCATGTAGATTGCCTTGCTCATAATAGCTTAGGAGATCTATCTCCTCCTACAATTCTCCATTTCTTTTGCAGCTATGGAATAATTAGGTAGTCAAGTAGTTACTCTTTCCTTCTCCCAGTTGTTAGGCATGCTGGAAGAACTCTGTTTGTCCCGGCATGTGCCTCCATTAGAGCTGGAGCAGACAGAGAAGAGTATCTCCGTCAAGAAAGTTGGACATGAGACATTGATCCTACTTTATAGGGCTATACGATCATGTACAATGCAGAAAAAAATATGTTATATACTTTTTTCATTAAGAGTTCACCCAATGAAGTCAAATGAGATGCAGCTCCCTCTAAAGGACATATAATTAAATAGCAGCTTTTTCTACCATACCATGCAGTGATGGTCCCTTGAAAGGTATTAAAGACATTCAGGGGAGGTAATGGCTATCAATAACTGCCCGTCATGGTAGTTCTCCACTGCCATCAGTAGGTTTAGCTCCTGAGGACAATGAGCAAGAACTTGCTATTGTGCTCATGTCCTACTTATCAATCTTTATCCTGGACAGGTCTGGCCTTTGGTCTTCCCTAGTATGGTTCTTCTTAGGTCCCTATTTATAAAATAAATGCCCTTTCTCTTCTAAAAAGGAAAAGTTGTTAAAAGCAGATTTCAAAATGCTAATTAAAAATCACGGTCCTACAAAATTGTGTTTAAATCTATCACCCAGGGGACCACTGGTTTCAGGAGCCACTAGATATAAAGGTATTACTGCACAACCTTTCTGATGGCAGAAGCAGTATTTTTATTTGAGTGAGAAAAGTGAGAGTATGAGAGAAAACACAAAAACACATCTTCTCTCTCTCTCTCTGTCTTTCTCTCTCCCCCTCTTCCTCTCCCCCAAAGGTGCTTTTTCCAAAAAGCAACTGGACTTTCTTGTTTTTTTTCCCTTTGAAAATGTTTCACTTCTCATCCAAGTAGCTTCTTCAGTTCTTTTGTTGAGAACTGCATCATATTGATGCATATCGCCCTTCGCCATTACACTTATATACCGCTTCACAGTGCTTTACAGCCCTCTCTAAAGCAGTTTACAGAGTCAGCCTATTTCCCCCTAACAATCTGGGTCTTCATTTTGCTGACCTCGGAAGGATGGAAGGATGAGTCAACCTTGAGCCAGTCAGGATCGAACTCCTAGCAGTTGGCAGAGTTAGCCTGCAATGCTGCATTCTAACCACTGCGCTACCAGGGCTCTTAGCTGCTGTAGCTGCTTTTTTTTTTTTTTAAATGATGGGTATTTTATCATCAATTAGTGCATCAGAGTAGGATAATCTTTAATTAGCCTTGAAAGGCTCCATGAGCCCTGGCTGGTGCCTTTAATATACCCCCAGGATTGACATATTTCTGTTGGTCTCTCTACATGTCATCCTTAGTGAAGCATGCAAACCAGCATCTGCATTTCCTGCATTGGATGAGGAGAGATCATCTTTCTCCTTCTGTCCTGGCCATTTTTTACAGAGGCACAATTTTAACAAACTGCATCACTGTTTGGTTTGGTGGTAGCAGTGCCTCAGATAGAAGGTCCATACAGAGAATGGTAAGGACAGCCGAGAAGATTATGGGAAGCTCGCTTCTCATTATTCAGGACACTGCTTACAAGTGCCATGTGCTTAGAGGTCGATTCATTGTTAAGAGACCCCACACACCCACTTTATGGTCTGTTTCTGTTCCTCCCCTTTGGAAGGAGGTTTCAAAATATTTCCAGCAGGACTACCAGATTCTGTAACAGCTTTGTTCCTTATGCCATCCATCTAGTAAACTCGCAAGATTCGTTTTTCTCGCCATGTACATGTATACATCTAAACTAGACTGTGTTGTTTCTCTGTGTCATAGAATATATGTGGGTATGTGGGTATATGCAATTTTTTTGGTCATATTTATATAGTGTATATTGGAGGTGGTGACCCTTTGAGAGCTGTATGCAACGAAATTTCATTTTAATGTATGCCGATTAGTGTACATTTAAAGTAACAATAAAGCTATTCTATTCTATTCTATTGGTGTGCCCAACCTCCATTTTCCACATCCTTTCTCAGGTACGCAATCCCCACCCTCTTTTGTTTCTGGCATTTTTGCAATGAAACAATGTGGAGAAAGCAGAGCATATAGAAAGAGAAAGAGAAGGAGAGGAAAAAAGGAGGGCCCCAATATCTTTGCCCTGTGCCATTCCCCTGGAAACTGAGTTGGTATCATTTCAATGATTGCAACAGAGCTGATGGAGAGATAATAGGTTTTGCGTATAGCAGCCACACACCCAGCTCTTCTCATTTGGCAGGTTTAGTAAATAAGTCATCTCACCTCTGAGAGATTTCTCCTTGGGAAAAACCCAAACAACTTGCTTCTCACCAGGGTGGACACCTACTATACTTAAAGGATGAGACATGCCAGTTTCCAAAATGGAAGGTCATTATTGTCAATTAAGGCAATGTCACGTGTAATTCATGCTCCTGATTCCCAAATCGCATTCTTTTCTATAAGCATGAAAATGTGAGCTTCTTACATTTCAACACAACCAATTCTGGGGTCAGTTTATTCATAGAAGATTACATATGGTCATGCCTTTGACCAGCAGTTTTAATATTTCCCCCAAATGCAGAAAAGAGTCAGAATATTAGCTTTATTTTATTTATTTATTTTATAAATACATTTCATCTTCTGGTCATGAATTCTTTTCCTTTTCACCAGAGTTGTTGACTTTATCATGTCAGAGATAAGACAGCCAGGCTTTGTTATTTTCCATTTGTAATTTTTCTATATTTGCAATGGCTTCTAATAATATTTTAACTTAAAAAATAAATCCTTCAGGTTGGCAAATTTGGAATGATTGTGCTATGTTTTTGACTGGTATAGTACTAGAAATTCTCCCTCCAGAGTTCTTAAAAGTTTGTGTCAGTGTTCACTCCTAGTGATTGCCTGGACAAATTCCTGCAGTTTTCTTGCAAGTTTTCAGAAATAGTTTGCCCTTGCCTTCTTCCTAGGACTGAGAGAAGGTGCCTAAGACGGGATGAAAATTTACAGTCTCTTGGTTTCTAGCCTGGTTCTTAACACTGCCCCAAACTGAATCTCTTAGCAGGCCATTTCCCTGTCCGTCAGTAGATAATTCTTTTTATGCCAAGTAGTAAGGATTAAATTTTGTGTATCACTAAAAATATGTTTACTAATCTGTACCCTCCAGAGGAGTTGGTTTAACCCCAAACATTCCCCGCTGGCATAAATTACTTAACTGGAGAAGACTGGCTTACTTTACTGTCACCTTTCCAATCCAGCATCTTCCAAATGTGAGGTTTCAATTCCTAGAAATAGCAACCCTGTCCAGGCTGGTAAGGGGATTCAAGATGTGAAGCCCATCCATCTGAAGGTCACCCAGCTTAAGTGTGGTTAGACCTTGAGTTAATTTGTGTTTTACAAACCGATCTTATGCACATTTATACAGAGGTTCCATAGAGTTCAGTGATACTTTAAGATAGTTATACAGTATGTAGGGATTGTAAATGTAATGTCTAAAGAAGTTAGATAGTCCACTAAGTCAGATATTATCGCAAAATGAGATCTAAAAGCTGAAGCAGCAAATATTTCCACCACCACCCCATCCGCTACAATATTGCTGATAAGAGGTGAAGAAACTGCAGTTGAGCAAATGAAAACTAGAACTTATATTGGCAATATTCAGCATCTAGAGAGCTTAGAAAAGAGATAGCAATAGCAATAGCACTTAGACTTATATACCACTTCACAGTGCTTTACATCCCTCTCTAAGCGGTTTACAGAGTCAGTACATTGCCCCCAACAATCTGGGTTCTCATTTTACCGACTTCGGAAGGATGGAAGGCTGAGTCAACCTTGAGCTGGTGAGAATCAAATTGCCGAACTGCTGGCAGCCAGGAGTCAGCAGAATTAGCCTGCAATACTGCATTCTAACCACTGCACCACCATGGATCTTAACATTATTGTCAATGTTTCTTCATTTGATATTATAAAGTATTATTTATACTTTGCCATTTAACAGGCAATATACATACCATTTAACAGGCATAGCCAAGTGGTTCATCCGGTTAATATCATAAAGTATTCATCACTGGATTAATGAAGTCTAATTTTTCTTCCAGTGGAGAAGCTAGAGAGAGATCTGTTTATGATGGGGATGTTGTAATACTCTGTTTGGAACAGTCACCGTATTTGCAATTTATCACTGTCATCTACACGTTTTAGGGATGGAGTGGTGATCTTGTGCATCCAGAATGGGTAGCCTCCTTTGGAAGAACCAGTTTCACATTTTCAGATGCTCCAGTATGTTTCCCAGAGCGATCTTGAATTGTTGTTTTTACAACTATCTGTTTTCTTGCTGAGTTCAACATGCCAAACCTCCAGGAAGAAGTGCATCTCAAGGGAAAAAAAGAATGCAATTACAAACTGTTCCCTCAGATGTTTGGCCAGAAAAATGCCCCTTGACAGTTATGCAGCTGACTTGGGAATTGGGGGTGGAATGAAGAAGAGAATAGCTAGCTCAATGTAAACCAGTTGTTCTCAACCTTTTTAAAGCCGCAACCCCCAACCGGTCGTAAGTCGAGGACTAAACCGGTCGTAAGTCGAGGACTAAACCGGTCATAAGTCGAGGACTAAACCGGTCGTAAGTCGAGGACTACCCAACTGGTCGTAAGTCGAGGACTTTCCCTGCCCGGGAGCGCCACACATGCGTGGTTCCGCCCCCTGCGCCGGCCGAGGCGTAGCTGGCAAGCGGCAGAGACCACCAGCTGGCCCAGCCCAAGGGAGGTAAGGCACCCGCCGGAAAAGGGGAAAAAAAATGGCGGACAGCCTTGCTTGGCGACCCCCGTGAAATGGTCGATCGACCCCAAATGGGGTCGCAACCCATAGGTTGAGAACCGCTGATGTAAACTCTCTGTTACAGGAACAAAACACTTTTGATTAGTAAGTTGATTTGCTTGAGTTCCTAAATTATCTCTTGACCTTTGGCCCAAAATGGCTGTTGTTAACACTCTGCTACTGATTTATGCCCTGGCATGTGCTAGCTTTCTTCATTGCTTTGCTTTGTCCATCTAGTTCTGGAGTTTTTCACTGGCTTCTAGTTGCCTTCATGTGGATATTACTGGGTGACACGTGGATGGAAATTATAAAGGTTTACTGAAAAACAATCACTGAATAGAGGAATTAACACTTTGCTTGATGTCCTCCAAAGTGCCCAGAATAGGTCACAGGTCTGTCATTTCAGAGTCATTGAGGAGGACCAGAGGATAAATTTAGTGGAAAGAGCAAATGGATTTGATTGAAGCTTTACTAAAAATATGTAAGTGGGGATAATGCCTAACAGGATGTGGTTAAATAAACAGTCATCCTGCTGAAGCATGACCAACAGACCTGGTGCAGCCACAATGATACGACTCGCAGCCCAAAGACATGGCTCCCAAGATAGATGTGGGACCAGCAAATGGGTTTTTGCAAGTGGCACCTGCAGAGTTTCCAGAATAATATTTACCAGAAAAAATAATATTGCTGAACCAAATCGAAATAACAATTTATAAGGCTCTCTGAGTATGCACTGTGGCCCTTAAGCATGAGGATGGCTATTTAATGCCAAAGAAAGACTGTTGGTAGATTTGCCATGCTTTTTAGGCCTCATGTCAAAATATGTCCATTGGATTACTAAGCATGTGCACATTTTATTTTATTCCTTTAGAAGGGCAGAGAAGAAGAAAACAGATATTGCTAAATAGTCTTCAGCAGCTTTGGCAGACTTTCAATGGATAAATGAAGAGATAGTTCAACAACATCTGGAGGGGTACATAATTATGGTTTCAACCANCAACTTTGGAGGGTTAGTTGGTTAGGAAAATAAAGGGCATATTTTCTCTATTTCCCGTCAACCCTGCTTGCAGTTTAACTTTACAGGCCCTCAGTGGTGGGATTCAGCCAATTTGCACCACTTTGGCAGAACCGGTAGCTAATCTTTTGTTGCCCAGGCCCAGAATGGACTTCCGGAAGCAGCATCCACACAGAGAATCGGTTGTTCACATATTTGAATCCTACCACTGCAGGTCTTCCTTGCTTAATGATTGCGCTGTTTAGCAATGATTCAAAGTTACAACAGCATTGAAAAAAATAACTTTACAATTAGTCTTCATAAAACCATTGCAGTGTCCCTGCGGTCACATGATCGAGATTCGGGCACTTCACAACCAAGGACATTTACAACTGTCACAGCATCTCACAGTCATGTTGTTGTGTCCCGTGCCTGCAGAAGCAGGCGCGGGAAGTTGCAAGAGTCCCGGGCATTTGCAAAAGCTGCCTGGGACCAGACTGACCGGCGCCGGCCTTGCGCGCATGCGCAAGGCGGGAAAGGACTGCCTTGTGACTGGTGGGAATTGTCCGGGGATTGGAGAGTATATATAGAGGCTTGCGCGCCTCTGGGCTTGTCGTTGTTCATAAAATGGAAGCAAACAATGAAGACTTGTTGGATATGCTTCGTCTCAAGCGCCATTATTCTCCGGACTTAACACATGTGATTGCCATTTAGGCACTTCGCAGCTGGCTTTTGACAGGCACGGTCAATGAGAAGCTGACGATAAAATCACAATTCATGGGCACGTGATGTTTCACTTAACAACCATGGGTGATTCACTTAAAAACTCACTGGTGAAGTGAGATTGTAAGCCCATTGTGGTCATGTGATCTCTCTACATTGCTTAGCAACAGTATTGCTGGTCTCAAGGATTACCTGTAATGATCTCAGCTAAACACCTTTTTTAAAAAATCTACCACCATCCCATCTGTCCAAAATAATTCAGAGGTTCACATCAATCATATATTTGAGGCGATTCCTCTGGTTATCAGGTGCTATAATGTATGGTAGCAACAGTTCTCACTTGTGGATATTAATAAGCCATTTCTGCTCCAATGGGATGCATCTTCTGAAGTCACATGAATATTTTGAAGCAGAAATACTGGTCTCTGGTCTTTAGTTGGATCAAGCTGCAATAAATTGAGGAAGGAATCCAGGTACTTTCTCATTAGAACATGTTTATTATTTCATGTCCTGTATGTTCTAAAAAAAACCAAATTCAAAATGTACTGTAGTTCTAGAAACAAAACCAGGTTAAGTGATAGAAGTAGCAACAACTAAATCTTTAGGAGAAGAAGAGCAAGTAGGATTAAAATCACTTTAACCCTGGGCATTAAAAAGAAAAAAGAAATCTGAATCAGAGCTGTATCCCCTTAAAAGTTTTCTAGGCTTTTACATTACAATCAAACTGAACAATCCCCACAAGCCACATATGTAGCACAGGATCTTTTTCTACTCCAATAGTCTATTAGATTGTTTCTTTGATACCACTTTACAATGCCTTGGTAAGGCCACACTTGGAATACTGCATCCGGTTTTGGTCACCACGATGTAAAAAAGATGTTGAGACTCTAGATTAGAAAGAGTACAGAGAAGAGCAACAAAGATGATTAGGGGACTGGAGGCTAAAGCATATAAGGAACGGCTGCTGGAATTGGGTATGTCTAGTTTAATGAAGAGAAGGACGAGGGGGGACATGATAGCAGTGTTTCAATATCTCAGGGGTTGCCACAAAGAAGAGGGAGTCAAGCTATTCTCCAAAGCGCCTGAAGGCAGGACAAGAAGCAACGGGTGGAAACTGAACAAAGAGAGAAGCAACCTAGAACTAAGGAGAAACTTCCTGACAGTTAGAACAATTAACCAATGGAACAACCTGCCTCCAGAAGCGGTGAATGCTCCAACACTGGAGGTTTTTAAGAAGAGACTGGACAGCCATTTGTCCGAAATGGTATAGGGTTTCCTGCCTGAGCAGGGGGTTGGACTAGATGACCTCCAAGGTCCCTTCCAACTTTACTACTACTACTACTACTACTACTACTACTACTACTACTACTATTATTATTATTATTATTATTATTACTACTACTACTACTACTATTATTATTATTAATATTATTATTATTAAATTGCTATCCAGATTGTAATCCATTTTTCAGCTTTGCAAGTGATTCTGGCCAAGTGTTCTGTCCAGTTTGCAATTATCATGGTCTCTGATTAGTGAACTTCTTAGCTTCTTTGCTCATCTCACCTCTACTGGGGAAACAAGCACCAACTGCTTTTCATTTCTGTGTGTGGGTCTTTGAAGTTTCCACTGGTTTCCACTGAAAGAGCTTTCATATGGACACCGCTTTGTACTTGACATCTTATTTGTCCTCTGGTGGCAGACAGGTAGAAGAAAACAACAGTGTTAGCTTTCTTCCTGTCTCTTGGGGCTAGAAGAGAAAACTGGCAGAGCTCTTGACAATTTCACCTGTTAAAAGAGAAGGGGGAAAAAAAAGCCTATCCTTTCACCAGCCCATTGGTGAATGTGTAAAAGAAGAAAAAAAACAACTAGATTTTCACTGAACCATCAATAACATAAAAAAAGAAATCAGAGATTCACCATTTTACAGACCTGCCATTGGGAAAAAACAAAAACAAAGCCTCACCAGATATTTAGAAACAGGCAGGTAATAAGGTGACCAACTTTTTTACAATGAAAAGGAGGACACAAATAAATTGAAGAAAAAAATATCGTAAATAAAAGAAACATTTTATTCATTGCAACAATAATACAGACAACGTGCATGTGCAAAGTTTGCCAGCCGGGTGTTTTGGTGCGCTCAGCAGCAATTCCTATTGGCTTTCGAAAGCCAATAGCGCTAGTAGCACAGCTCATGCAAAAGTTGAAAAAAAAACATCAAAAAAAGGTGCTGGAACGCCGTTCTATGAGAAAAAAAAAGCCCTGCAGATTAGTCTTCAAATATCGAAAAGGAGGACATGTAGGAGGACACTTTTCAAGGGAGGACAGAACTTAAAAAAGGAGGACTGTCCTCCCTAAAGGAGGACAGTTGGTCACCTTACAGGTAATCCAGGATGAAATTGTCATGGGGGGGGGGGGCGCAGAGTCCAGTGATAGAAAGCGAGGAGACATTCTAGCCACAGTGCCCCGTAACTAATGGGAAGATAGGTATTTGTCTACCAGGACTTCAAATACAACAGGTGGACTACACAGCACCACTTCTGCTTCCAGAAATCAGAAAACCTTACTCTGGACATAGAACATGAAAGAATCGTCAGAGGCAGGCTGGTGATGCCAGGTTGAGTCCAATGCGATACATCCCTGTCCTTGAGAAAAAGCTAGAGGGAGGTCCCTGCTCCAGGGCAAGCAGAACACCCAGTGGAGTCTATTGTAACAAATTGCAAAAAATCAACTTTACAATTTTATGGTATTTTTTTAATTTTATATTTTTATCCCACTTTTATTATTTTTGTAAATAAGTCAAGGTGGCGAACATACCTAATATTCCGTCCTCCTATTTTTCCCATAACAAAAACCCAGTGAGGTGAGTTGGACTGAGAGTGAGTGACTGGCCAAAAGTCACCCAGCTGGCTTTCATGCCTAAGGCAGGATTAGAACTCACAGTCCCCTGATTTTTAGCCTGGTGCCTTAATCACTAGACAAAACTGACTCTTCTTGTTTTTGTTGGTTTGTCTACAAAACTGCCAAGAAGAATAGAAGCTTTAAAGCTCTTCTTCATTTACTTTTGCAAAAAAAAAAAAAGGAGATGCTCTGTTGGAATAAATAATAAGTGCCCATCCCACACATTATTCATGTCATATTATCCAGACTATTAAAACAAGCAAAGTTGCCTTTTTAAAAAAAATAACCCAATGCAATGCAAAGGTATGAGAATGTGTGTATAAAGTTTTCCTATTTACCATTCCCATGAAAGAGTGAAAAGTGAAGTTGCAAAACAACACCCCATGATGACACCTTTTTAATTTTTTTAAAAAATATTAATTTTTTCCCCAAAAAGATAATATAAAAAATAACACACAGTAATAAAGAATAAAAGGAGAAAGAAAAGAGAGGACAAAAAGAAATAGAACCTTCCATTTTCTTCTGCAGCGAATAAATTAATTCTTACTCTATGATTGCTAAGAAAAGCTCACTTTTTTCTTATTCAGTTTTTTTTTCTAATCCTCAAATCATAAATGCACTTTTTCCATTTCATGCAAAAAGACTATAGGCGGTTTCCAGTCAGCGATAAACATATCTTTAATCAAGGAAATATATTTAGCCATCTCTGCAAGTTCCATCATTTTCACCAGCCGTTCCTCCATTCTGGATAGCATCTCATCTTTCCAGTTTTGAGCCTATACTATAGTCTTGCTGCAGTTATATATATAAGAACAAAGTTCCATGACTGTTTTCTAGTTGCCTGTCCATTTGTCCCAAAATAAAAGCTTCCTGTTTCATTTGTAATTTAACTTTTAGAATCATCTGAATTAATGTATATATTTGGATTCAAACTTTGTTTTTACAAATGACACCAGTAGATCTCAGAAATTCAACAAACACAGTTCAAGAACTTTTCTATCTTAAACTGCACGTATCACAAAAGGAAGAAAGGTTAGCTTAAAGGATGGAAAGAGAATGATTCTAGCCATACCACAGACAATTTTAACTGGCATTTGCTAATTTCTAAGGCGGAGATTCCAGTCTGCTTTCTACGCAAGCCCATGTGACTGGCTGAGCCTCCCAGTTCCTCATAATTATTCAGTGCATCTTCCTCTGAGTCCTAGTCAGGCTGCAAAGGTACCACAGCTGCTCAGAATTGGGGATTGCGAAGGTAGGTTGCTGGGAATCTGAAAATAATAATCTCTAGGAGTATTAAATCCCATATATTTCGGGTTGGATTGAATGGCCTGTATCATTCTTGACTAGGTTTTAAAACTTGGCAGGGAGCTGTATGGCTATAATGCTGAATCTTAATATTTAGTGATCCAGATTAACTTATTAGAAGGACCGTTTTGAATTCTGGCATGATAAAACTAATTTGTATTTTAAAGAGTGTTTTGTAGCCATTAATTTAAAAAATAAGCCAAGTTGCTGAGCATCACATTGATTTCTTTGAGTACTGAATGCTAGCAGCTGCAGAAAAGGAATCACATCACCACAATGGCACGTTGTGTCCTGAAATCAGGGTTGTGAAAAGTTTGCAGTGATTGTAGTACATTAGCAGGAAACAAGTTTATGGAAGACAGGAAAGGAAGAGAAAGGTGAATTATTTCTTCATAATGGTCCTTCAAGTTAGGCAGAAATTTATTTTATCTGCAAAGAGCAGGTTCTTAGTTGTTCTTTCCTAATAATTGCGCAAGCTCCTACTTGGCATATATTTAAATTTGGCTTTATATTTGAGGTTTCTTACATAATATTGTATAACCTGGTTCAATCAAATGAAAGAAGAGGGCTGTGATTAAGAATGAGGGTTGGGTTGTAATCTGTTTGTCCCTGGATAAGAGGAGATTGTCCCAAAAATACATTTCAATCTAGGTACTAAAATTCCAACTGGTACTGTTCAAGACAGATCCATTACTAGATGATTTGACTTAGGAAAGAATCATGCTGAGTATTTCCCCTCATTTATACCTAATTGTGGCCTAAACCTATCCTGGCAGCGTCTTTCTTCTTCTACGTTCCCACGGCATTACTTTTATTTATTTCTCCTAGTCAAAGAACCAGATAGACTTAAATCTTCTTAGCTGTCCCACGATGACAACTCTCCTCTTAAATCAACAATATGCAATGACAACTGCTAGATGTGTGTGATCTCTTTTGCCACTTTGCCACATATTATATCAAATGAGAAGTTAGGTAACAGTGAATCAGAGAGGTTCTTATTGGTTGTTTCAGAATGAGCAATCATTATCTCTTCCTCTGAATCCCTCTTATCCTTAAAAAAAGGTAAAGGTTTCCCCTGTCTGGTTGTGTTCGATCTAAGGGGTGATACTCATCTCTAGCCAAGGGAGCCAGTAATATCCAAAGATGCTTCTGTGGTCATGTGGCCAGCATGACTATTACCTTCTCACCAAAGTGGTATCTATTTATCTACTTGCATTTACATGCTTTCAAACTGCTAGGTTGGCAGGACCTGGGGCAAGTGACAGGAGCACACCCTATCACATGATACTTGGGTCTCAAACTGCCAACCTTCCTGTTGACAGCCCAGCGTCTTAACCGCTAGGCCGTCCTTCCCCCCACTTAACTTTACCTAACATCATTTTGTTCTTGTCTCCCTAAAGAACTGGACACTACAGTATTGTGGTGGTTCTTGAGATTTGTTCAAGAACACCAGACCCATGTTTTTAGTATAAGAGTTCTCTTTACATTTCATTGACAATCTCAATCTAGTTGCATGTAAATAAAGGCCACCAGGAACCAATGTTTACCACATGTCCAAATGACCCCCGGTGTTGCCTTTTGTATTCTCCAGAGCAACAACTGATGACTGAAAAAATTATGTGGTGGTCTCTTAGAATTGTGCAATACTATTAGGCTGCCCACTTGGAAATACTGCACGTGATAAATTCTGTTGTGTTGATTGGATTAGTAAGAGGCTGAAGTAGTTTAATAGTAGAGGATGAGACCAGCTCTTCCCATTACCTTCTGAACAGATTATGAAGGAATCTTGAAGACAGCAGTTGTAATCTATATAAGGAAAGAAAGGGGGAGAGGAATCCTAAATAAAAGTACAACTTGTGATGCCGTTTCCTTGGTGACTGTTTCTTATCCAAGTTGAGTTACAGTTAAGTGGAGGGTAGGAAGAAAGGTTCTTGAAGGAACCCAGAGCTATCAGAGTCCTGCAGAGATATTGCTCCATTTCTGCAGCAATGCCATGATTGACAGGTGTAATTCTCACTACCAACTATTGATGTACTGAAGAGGAAGGAAGGAGAAATTAGCTAGAAGGAATTAGCCAATTTTTACTTTGCACATCACAGGCCCGTTTAGGACAGCACCATGCAGAAGCAACTCGGAACAGACAAAATAGAGACAGGCAGCAAATTTCATCTCAGTTAATAGTTTTCTGCTGAAAGGAGGATGGATGAAAAAAGAGAGATTTGTATCTTATTCAGAGACATAATCCATGGAAATATTTACTTTACCACAGGATGAAGATCAACGCTCTTGAATGGAGCCTAACTAACCTCTTACATCCATTTTTCTGGACAGCATCATAGAACTGATTCACCAGTGCTTGATTTTGGATTTGTTTTTCTTAACTTCCCATTCTAGTTGACAATCGTGGTATTCCTACGTGATTCCCCTGTTAAAGTACTTACCAGGATTATATTGCCTAGGATCAGTCAAGATTGGTTAGGTGCTGCTATCCTATTGTGCTTTCATAATAGGATAATGGGTATTAATAAAGATAATTGTATAATTGTGAGCATATGCATTGTCTGCAGAAGAACCTTGCTCCAAATAATAGCATTTCATCAATAGCTGTCAGAAACGCCTGCTGAAATCCTGAAAGGTTACTGGCTGTCAATGATGACATGCTGAGCTAGTCAAGCCAGTGGTCTGACTTGATATAAAGCAGATGTCTCAAGTTTAGTAGAGGTTCATGAAGCTATTACTCATAATCTGAAGAGCTATTGATGGTTGATTTATCTCCTCACATAATATGGCATAAGATACCTGCGACATATATCTGACTTGCAATATAACTAAGTATTTGCAGGGCCTTTCAAGTTTAGCATCATCTCCTTCTTTAGAGCAAATACGACATTGTATTGCTAAAATAAGAATACCATTAGCAAGAGGTCGGCTCTTTATATGTTCTTTCAACATTTGCAGACTCCAAATCCACTATCCGTAGCAAACGTGAAAAGTATCATAAATGCTTAAGACAATGACCCCCAAAAAAGTGGGAGCTGCTGTTGCAAACGGAATTTACAGGCTCTAAATATTTATTTGACCAAATGTCTAGTTTAAGTTTTATTACAAACAAAAACGTATAACAGAGGACATATTGGGCATGGTAGGGGTAGGCAACCTTGCCTCTTTTATGACTCGTGGACTTCAACTCCCAGAATTCCTGAGCATGTCTGGCTCAGGAATTCTGGGAGTTGAAGTCCACGAGTTATAAAAGAGCCAAGGTTGACTACCCCTGGGGGCATGGTAAAAAAAAAAAGAGCGGTAAAAATAGATATTATGCTACAGGTTATATTTAAACTAGATGGAAGTGGCTTGAGCTGATGAGACTATATGGAATAGTTTCTTGGAACTGCCGTTCCCTCGAGAGATACATTTATCTCTTTCTATGTTCAGATTAATTATTGAGTTAATTGCAGGTAACCCTCCATATATGACCACAACTGAGCCCTAAATTTCCATTACTCAGCAAGACAGTGGTTAAGTAAGTTTTGTTCATTTTACAACCCTTCTTGTTGCGTGAATCACTGCAGTTGTTAAGTTAGTAACATCATTGTGAAGCGAATCTGGCTTCCCCCGTTGACTTTGCTTGTCAGAAGGTCACAAAAAAGTAACCACAGGACCCCCTGCAACTGCCATAAATACACATCAATTGCCAAAAGTCCAAATTTTAATTACAGTGTCCACAGGGATGCTGCAATGGTCCTAAGTGTGAAAAAATGCTAATACGTCATTTTTTTTCAGCGCCATTGTAATTGCAAACTAAACGGATGTTTGTAAGTCGAGGACCACCTGGTATTTTGGCTAGACTTTTCAGGAAAAGGAAATGTACTCGTGTGTTGTAAAAACCAGCCAAAGGACCACTCCTGGTTACTTTATTCCATTTCTAGAATGACTGTTCCTTTAAGGTTGCTCTCTGCCTATTTATATATTTAGTAAATTTGTGTGACAATGCATTCAAAGGCAGGACTATTGGCAGCTATTAATTCAAAACAAAATAAAAAAAGCAAACACAAATATAAGAGAGCAGCTAGGCAGCAAGACACAACAAATATCCATGGACGATACAACTAAGAAATGGGCAACTATGTGGTAGTTAGTCATTTGCTTCCCTATCAGCCTTCCAATTCACCTGTGTCTACCTTGACTTTTGTTTTCATTTCAGAATATTTGTACTGTATGTGTCATGGAAATCAGATGTCTGTCTTATTCAGAGCTGTGTAGCACCTTATCTGAGCTGAAAAAATCCAGGAGATTACTTTGCTAACATTTAATACAGTAGTTGTCTAACTTTTTTACAGCCCAGATACATCAGCCCTATTCTTCTCCCCCGGACAGGTTTAACCAACTCAAAAGTGAACAATTGGAGGAAAAGGACTGAAATGTGATATTTCCACTTTATCTCTTTGGAGGTTGATAAATTGAATAAAAGAAAGGTGCAGTTCTCCACCAGATTTAACAGTGTCTCCTATGCCTTCCATTAATCATAGTTCACAGTTTACAATGGGTAGATTCACATTTTGTGATAAATCAATATCAAGCCAGATTATTTTAACGTGTGAGGCCAGTCACTGACTTGTGCTTCTGTTCTTACTGCTTTTCTTCCAAATACTATTGAGCTTCTTCCCATAATAAATTGGCAAACAAGATATATTTTAAAAATACATTGCTATAAGTGATCATGCTCATGAAAAAGTTATGCATTTTTAGTAATAATTATTTTCTCACCCTTAGCAAAACAAACAGCCTATTTGTCTGAAATGGTATAGGGCTTCCTGCCTGAGCAAGGAATTGGACTAGATGACCTCCAAAATCCCTTTCAACTTTATTATTATTACTATTACTATTATTATTATTATTACTATTATTATTATTATTATTATTATTATTATTATTATCTATAAATATTTCCTACTCACTCACCTTTCTCTCTCTTTCTTCAGATGGAGAAATATTCCTTCTTTGGGATCTTTTTTTGTACAGTATTTGTGTCCCAGATCTTTGGATATCCATACAATGATATTTCGATAGCTTGTGACTCCATGTTACCAGATCATGGAAGTGCCCCACAGACCTCAAGCCCACCTTACGTCATCTCTGTCTCTTTTGATAGATATGACCCGGGAAATGAAATACAAGGTAAAAAAAGTGGGCAAGGGTACAATCTAGCTCAGAAATTGAGTAAGCTATGCTCAGATCCATCAGAATGTGGAACATTGTTATCAGTCAATAGCTTTTTCAGTGGCAGTTTAAATTTGCCATACAGTTTGTTCTGTCAACGCTGCTAACATTGGATGTTCCCGCTCTGACAACTGCTTTAACATGCTTTTTCTTACTTTTAGAAATCAGGTGCAGCAGGGGGGGTTGGGATGAAAGCTCAGCTAGCCATAATAATAACGCTACTGTGGGAACCCAAGGACAAGCTGATAACGTTTCGGCAGGCTGAGGAGCTGAGGAGAAGGCCCGTGCTTTAAGCTAATTGGGGAATGTACTTTATGACAGTTTATTGGGGGTGGGAATTGCACTTTGTTACTTTGTATCCAGGGGAAGGAAATTTTAGTTTTTGGGTTCAACTATGTAGTGCCGATA
>NW_015387320.1:171052-190688 GCF_001527695.2 Protobothrops mucrosquamatus
CCCCCCCTGCACCCCCCACGCTACGCCTCTGCCGATACTTTGTTTCCCGAATAAAATGTTTTTTAAGGAAGATTTTTGCCTCGAAGTTCTTTTGATGGGTTTCATCTATCGGAACCATGACATATTCCATTAAATTTTTTTTTTAATTAATGTTTTCAAGTTGTGAGAGATTAAGCTTTTTAGCTGAAATTAGCTGGATATATTTTTATGACAGCCAGTCCAGTCAGATTAGTTTCAGATCCCAGCAGCAGAATTTGCTGGAATTTGTATAAAAGAATGAAGTACAGAGTGTAATACTACCTCAAGAGTGTGTAAACTTTCAGTTAAATTAATTTGTTTGCTAGAAAGAAAGAAAGGAAGGAAAGAAAGAAAGAAAGAAAGAAAAGAGGAAGGAAAGAAAGAAAGAAAGAAAGAAAGAAAGAAAGAAAGAAAGAAAGAGAGGGAGGGAGGGAGGGAGGAAGGAAGGAAGGAAGGAAGGAAGGAATTATGCCAGCAATGTATGCCAAAATGATAACTGATTGCTCATCATACATTCAGGACTTTGTTTTCAGACTGCTGTGCTTTCCCAGAAATCAGCATAGAATATTTTGGATTGGAGACTGGATTTCATGTTTTCTTATTTGTTCTCAGCAAATGCAAACATATTAATTAAATGCAATTTAGCTAAAGTTATTAAAAGGTGCTTTATTTGCACATTGATGGAAGTTGCAAGTTATATAGTTTTATTGATTTTTTAAAAAAATATTTACCACACTCTTTTGGAACTAGGTAACAATGCTAAGAAAAATTAGATGACACTAATAGCTGAGCAGAAGTAGTAATAGCTTATCTCATTTTAGCAATAATTGACTTGAAAATGTTTAACCAACTCTTAACCTTTTTATATCTCAATACAAGCATTTAAAACTAATTTTGATGCACTGTCAAGCCCTATGGATAATTTATTCCAGCAAAGAGTACACTGCATGATTACCATTGAACCTTCAAACTGAAGTAAAAGGAAAAAGAAAAGCACTGATGCATATTTTAAGTCTAATGAACCCCCTCCCCGCAAAAACATCTCTCTAATGATATGAATTATTTATCCATTGGTGTTCCCCTAGTGGTATTAGAAGCAACATCCCCATCTGGATTTAAAGCATTTATGGTACAGGCCCGAGAACTTGATGGAAATTTTCCGGTTGGCATATTTCATATTGTAGATCCAAACACCCGAGGTCTACCATGTGCCAATATGACGGTATGTGTCTTGGTGTTCAGATAATGTATTTATGGTATGTTGTTCTTTGAAAATTTGTTTAACAAAGTCCCTCCATGTGATGGCCCTAGGAACGAGGAAAAAGATGAGCGAACTGTTAAAGAGTTTCCGAATATATTGTTCAATCCCTAAAAAAGAAGAAAGCATGAGAAAAAAACTCAAAAGAATTACACCTTGATTTTGTTTGGTATGTAAAGTAGTAAAGAAAAACTGACAAGATTTTCAAGATTCTGTTACAATGCCCTACAGAAAAGAATATTCTTGAAATCCCTACTCCTCTTATTATTTGACTTTACCTTTACCTTAAATACTCATTTATTTTTGGTTTGCAACAAGTTATTTATTTTTAAAAGATGGGCATGTAACACTGCATGTTAAGAACCAGCCTTAATTTCATTCCCTATCAACAATAGGGAATTAATCATCAATAATGATCAGCAAGTTGCTCCCAATTGCTTTTGCTTGCAAGAGTGACTCAACAAATGGGGCCTGGTTTGTTTAGTGTGGTAACTAAACTGGGATCCCTAACTTCTGTTCTGACCCAAGTCAGTAGTACCGTGTTTCCCCGAAAACAAGAGCCAACCAGAAAATAAGCCCTAGCATAATTTTTCAGGATGCTCGTAATATAAACCCCATCCCCAAAATAAGCCCCAGTTAAGATCGTCAACCAGACAGACGCATTTAGTACTATATTTCACTGAAAATAAGACCTAACTGGAAAATAAGATCTAATGCGTCTTTTGGAGCAAAAATTAATATAAGACCTGGTCTTATTTTTGGGGAAACTTGGGTATATTACGTTTATTGCACAACCATGTGTAAATCAAGATGCTTCCCAAAGCAACCTCGCAGCTCCCAAACTTTCTGCAGTTATGCTGGTAAAATTCAACCCAAATTTCCCTGAGGACAGACTCAGGGCAGCCTCCCACAATCTGTGAGAGCACTGTCCCAAGGATAAGATCCGATATCCACAAAAGCAAGACTCGCAATTCCACAAGGCAAGAGCAAAGTCCAATTCCACAGAGAAGGATCCAAAATCCACCAGACAATAATAAAGTCCAAAAGGCAAGAGACAAAGTCTGAAATCCACAGATCAAGAACAAGGTCTGAAGTCCACAAAGCCAAAGGAGGGTCAAATATCTACAAAGCAAGGTCCAAAGTTCATAAAAGTCAAAGAGAGTGCATTGCAGAAGCAAATGGTTGTTTCTGACAAATGTACCTTTCCCCATGCCTGGCTAAATCACCTCAAGCCCAGTGTTTCTTGTTAGGAGGGGCGAGGCTGCTTCTTCATGAGCAGCTTTGCTGATCTCCTCTGTGCTTCCCTGAGCAACAAAGGTGATTAGGGGACTGGAGGCTAAAACATATAAAGAACAGTTGTAGGAATTGCAATGGGAGGGGGGGCATGATAGCAGTGTACCAATATCTCAGGGGCTGCCACAAAGAAGAGGGAATCAAGCTATTCTCCAAAGCATCTGAAGGCAGGACAAGAAGCGATAGATGGAAACTCATCAAGGAAAGAAGCAACCTAGAACTAAGGAGAAATTTCATGACAGTGGGAACAATTAACCAGTGGAACATCTTGCCTCCAGAAGTTGTGGATGCTCCAACACTGGAAGTCTTTAAGAAGAGATTGGACAACTACTTGTTTGAAATGGTATAGGGTTTCCTGCCTGAGCAGTGAGTTGGACTAGAACAGGGGTAGGCAACCTTGGCTCTTTTATGACTCATGGACTTCAACTCCTGAGCATGGCTGGCTCAGGAATTCTGGGAGTTGAAGTCCATGAGTCAAAAAAGAGCCAAGGTTGCCTACCCCTGGACTAGAAGATCTCCAAGGTCCCTTCCAACTCTGTTATTCTGTTATTCTACCCTGATCTTTGCATCCACGGATTGGGTGGGGATGGCAGCTGTTCCTTATTGGAGGCAGCTGAACCTCCCCTGCTTTTGCTAGGGCAGGCAGCTGACCATCCAGTCGACTGTTCCCCCTCCTCCCATGCCAGACAGAAACAGGACTGCATCTTCCTCAGCCCCCAGGCTCTCTGGACGCTCCTGGGGATTCATGCCACCCCTGTCTGATGGCCCTGGTTCTGGCTCATTTTCCTGCTCTAAACCGGCTTCCGATGGGGCCATCACAATTTCTTACTTTCTTGTCAATCAGAATTTGAACCCAGAATTTGGTCTTACTTTTTGATTCCTGGCTTGTTTAGAAATAATAAGCCGGGTATCTTGGTTTGGACATATTATTACATACGTCTGTATTATTTTGCTGCTCTCAGTTGAAGAACTAAGAAAAAGGATTGGACATATATCACTAATTGTACAGCATGCAGCTTTTATCTATGCAGTGTTCCTTTTTGTTAATGAGCAATGCATGTATAATTGTTTCCACAATTCTTAATTTCATCTCTTTTCTGATTTTCAGAATTCTGCAGTAAGTCACACCAACCCCATTGTAAAGCACAGGATCGCAACAATTTGGGTTGCTCCTCAGGGCACTAGAAAAATAAGGATTATGTAAGTAGTGACTTTCCTGCTTATTAAGGGAGGTTTTTTTTTTAAAAAAAAATCAAATAAAATCTGTGTTTTTGTTCAGGACAAAAGCATAGAATTGAGCAAGAACACACCTGTGAGAAATATTTTTCACTTAATAGGGAATTTTGGCAGGGAAGGCGGGGGAAGGAGAGAAGCAACTTAGAACTAAGGAGAAACTTCCTGATAGTTAGAACAATTAACCAATGGAACAACCTGCCTCCAGAAGCGGTGAATGCTCCAACACTGGAAGTTTTTAAGAAGAGACTGGACAGCCATTTGTCCGAAATGGTGTAGGGTTTCCTGCCTGGGCAGGAGGTTGGGCTCAATGACCTCCAAGGTCCCTTCCAACTTTATTATTATTATTATTATTATTATTATTATTATTATTATTATTATTATTATTATTATTATTATTATTATTATTATTATTATTATTATTATTATTATTATTATATCAGTGATGGACTAAATACATTCAGATGGATAAGATTTTTTTTAAAAACAGAAAGTTTCACGCTTCTAGGCCTAAAAGAAAATTATGACTTGAGGGTAATAGTTGACTTCCAGCTAAAAATAACAACTCTTTGGATTTTCTTTGTTAAAGATCAAGTTAATCCAGATTATGAGCTGAAAAGTGTTAATGCAAAAGATCGTGTGTTTATGACATGACATATCTTATTAGAGAAAAACCTTCTTGTCGTGAATAATATCTCCATTTTTCTCTCCCTCAGGGGAACCTTTGTTCAGGATTACAATAACTACTGGGTTGGTGTTCATAGCAAAACCCTTTCTCCCAGAGAGGTAGACACTAATGTGCTTATGGCAACCAATAGCTCAAAGCTAGCCAATGGTCCCATAACATCCGTGATTTCTGAGATCTCGGCTGATTCTGACACCTTCAGTGACAGTGGTGAAGATATTGAGCTCAACGCCCTTATTGCTGATTCTGAAGAAGAATATGTATCCAATACAACTGTTGGTTTCCAAGATCTTGAAAAAAGAAATACGACAGGCAAAAATAGGAGAAAGGTATCTATTGAACGCCGATGACTCTTTGCCTTTATCTAATTTAATAGAGGGAGATTAATTGAATACCAGAAATACTTTTTTTAAAAAAAAAATGAAGAATATTCTTATTTGTGTATTAAGTAACTATAGCAGTTTGTTCTTCTGAATAATTACTTCCAGCCTCATTCCAGAAATATAGAAAGACTTAGGGAATAGTATCTCATGCTAGATTAAGACAAAACCAAACATTCTCCCTAATGGTGTAACATAAAATCGTTGTAGTATAAAATGCTTCAGGGTTCATAAGGAAAATATAGGATGTAAAACCCCCATCTTTACAGAATACTTGGGCATCCTCTCCTAGATTGATAACATTTTGTACTACAATAATATGTAATATGATTTCTATTATGTAAAATGATAATTCCTTTTACTTTTCTTTTCAGTCATTTCTAACTCGGAATATAAACTGTGGTGAGGTATGAAACTTTTTTCTAAAAAAAATATCTAACATTAGACTATCAATAAACTCTTGTTTTTAGTTTACCAAGAAATGTACCCAACATTATGTTCAGGAAGGGGGTTCGTGTCAGTCTCCAAATATTTTGGACTTCCATATCCTTGACTATGGGCCTGATGGGAGAGTAGTAGTCAAAATATCTTCTCAAAAGTTGTGGGACTTTTAAAAAACAAAAGAGCAGACATTTGCTTTTTTTTTTTTAATTGAGATATAGAACTTTTATCTTATCAAACCACAGAAATGGCACATCACCTGCAGGCAAACCAGAGGCAAAGTGAATAAAATTACAGATGTGGCTCTTTTTTTCGTCTTCAATACTTAATTTTCAGGAGGCACTCTTCCCAACTCATGCAGGGCTCTTGTCAGCTTTATAAAAGGTGAATTGCCAAGATGAAATCAAAAATATAAATAAGATAGTGCAGCATTGGTAAAAGGACATTGCTTGCAGAAAATACAAACATCTTCTAGAAAGACCCGGAGAATGATTTAGCAAAACACTGTAGATCAAGTGTTTCCCAACCTGAACATTTTTAAGATATATGGACTTCAGAATTCTGGGAGTTGAAGTCCATACATGATAAAGATGTTAAAATTGAGAATAAATGTAGTAACAGGAGAAACAAGGACTGATCTGACTAATTCAATACTAAAAATATCTGAAGAAAAGAAAAATATCTGAAGAACCTGTGGCTCTCTAGGATGCTGGGAATTATAATTTAGAAACATCTGAAAGTCTACAGATGTTCCTCACTCCAAATAAGAATGGAAAAACTAAATCAGAAGTGCATATAATGTAATCCACAGACATATATGGCCTATCGGACCACTTTGTTACCCCTGCAAAAAACATGGGCCAAAAAATGTTCACATTTGGGGTGTGTGGGAACAAATTAGGGGTTTTCAGTCTTATGGATGGTATTTCTTGTAGCATTCCACTATTACTTATTGCACTGAACTGTGTGATAAAGGGTAACATGCCAGATTTCAATTAAATCAGGGAAGGATAATAAAATTAATACAACTGCTAGCTATTTTTCCCAAACAAAAGCCTTCAGATTATTTTCTTCTTTTACAATATATATGGAAATACTATTTTTAATAACTTTTTTTCCTTCTTTTTGGAAATTAGGGGAAAGTATCCCAATCAAATACTGGAGCATGTGTCAAAGTAAGCATTTTTCCTGAAATATTTTTTTCTCCGTAAAGTCATCTTGAATTTTAAAATTACTTAGTATAATGAAATGCTGTCAAATAATACCAATTTTTTTTATTAAAAGTTTTATAAAAATTACAATATAAACCCCATACCCCCCAAGCCCCCCCTCCCCCTTCCCCACTTCCCAAAGCTGAACACAGGGTTACAAATATAATAATCATAATCTAACTAACATTAACCAACTATTTAAGTAACCAAGTCCATAACGCGCTTTAACTCCCCTTTAACATAAATTTAAACAAATTAAAATTAAAAACAATAATAAACAAATTAACAACCTAATTGTTAAAGAATACAATATTAATAAATATATGGACTTGGCATGGCTCAGCTTGGAAACCTCTCCCTTTCCCCTCAGCATGGCTGGCTCAGGAATTCTGGGAGTTGAAGTCCATGAGTCATAAAAAAGCCAAGGTTGCCTACCCCTGATCTAGAGCTATATTTTCCTTTGATATTTGGTGATTTAATTTTTGAATAAATTAGATTATCACCCTTAAAGCTTGGAATGATAACAATTTTGAAAGCAAGACAGGGGGATAATATTTCAGTCTATGTTATAGAAAAGCTTGACAATAACTTCTGTTTAGCCTGACGTTCAGTTTTCTCATGCTTTTCTTCCCTATACTTTGGCATATATTCTGGGACTGACCGCGTAATTGAAGTGATCTCAGAGCAGGGATAGAGAAATCCACCAATTTCAGTTTCCATTATCTCTCATTTTACCAAGATCAACTTCAACTCTGTTTTTCATTCGTTCAAATACACATTTTATATACTGTTCATGTAATGTATGATTCTTAGGCAAAATTGCTTACAATATTTCTTCACACATGTTCTTAATTTATACATACGGTATACCTTTTTGGTTGAAGAGCTGCAACGCAACATGCAGAAATGTGCAAAAATGAGAATCTTACATGCCATTCATGTTACGAATGAAAAACTGGATCCATACACATGAAACTAGGATTTAGGTTGGGAAAATCTATTTTACAGGATGCTGAAATGCAGCCAGTATATACAAATCACTTTTTCCTACATAAGCGTCTAATGTGACATTATCCCTGGAAAAAGAAAAATTGCAAAAATTAAAAATGTGATCATGAATTTGAAACATTGTGAACTTAGCTATCTTAGTATATCTTAGCTCTTCCATATTGTTAATATGAGTTCCTTTGCCAAAATTATTTGATTTTTTTTAAATTGAATTGGTTTGAAATAGTGGTAATTCTTTGTAATGAATAGCTCATTTATTCTTTTCTACAAGATCAAGCATCATATAACTACGAAGATGGAATGCTTGTTTTTTAAACGCTTTCTAATTGGTGAAACAATCTCTCTGGAAGAATTGATCAGATTTCTATGGTGCTTTCAGGCATACACATAAATAATACTATATTATTCTCTGGTGTCCATTGGTAATCAAATGTGAATGCTTCATTAGCACTTTAGGGCACTTCTACATAGCATATGCCTACGATTTTTGGCAGCAATTGCTTAATACTGATTGAATGTCCTCATTGCTGTGTTCAGTTGTCCCATCAAGCTAGATAAAGTGCCTACTAGCTGGCTAATGAAGAGTACAAAAAAACCCCCACAGGCAGCTAGTGCCTTGCACCTTCTCTTCTACTTCCTACACCACATTATTTTCCAAATGGAATGGAATGGTTTTTCTTAATTCAAAATGGCAAGTCCAGGTTTCAGTTTGCATACATTTGTGATTCGGACAACCCTCTTAGAGTGTAACAATCTGGCTTACTGTGGTCATTTGTGGAGTATCAGTTATTTGGTATCCCTAGGGAGAACAGAAATGTAGTAATAATCACAGACATTAGCAAAGTAATTTCTAATTTTATGTTATTTTTTTGCTCAGGCTAAAGATGCTTCCTCTCACAACAACAGGTGTTGAGTGGTAAGTGTAAGTTCTTACAGTATTGTGGATTGTATGTCACATAATTATTATCTTTGGTAAATTCTGCTGGCAAAAACTTTAGCTAGTTGATGATTCTGCAACAAATGTAAGCACCTAATCCATCCTTAACCTCACTTCCACTGTTGTCTTGGATCTGAGATAAAACGTGACTAGATCACCTAACAGATCAATGGATCCCTGGATATTTGTCTAGCTTCACTGTGGGCAGAACCTGCCTCTCTAAACAGCCACCATAACTGTTGATATTTAGAAGCTTAACAACAAAAAAGCATAATTTGCAAATAAGAATTCATCTACAATGTCCTGGACTATTCTGTGATTAAGAGCCCTAATTTTCTGCCACAGTTGGAAGTTATGTTGTTAACAGTTGCAGGTTGTGGATTGTATTTATTTTTGAAGTATCTATTCTTTTGGATGCTGTATGATGATAAGCAACATCAGCAATAGCTTTATAGGTAATTCTCACTTACCAAGAGTAATTGGAACTGACTACTGTGTTGCTAAGCAATGTAGTCATAAGGTCATGTGACCCCAATGACTTACAATGGCAGTTCTGGCAATCCCAGTTACTATCATTAGGCAAATCCCATGCAGTCACTATCCCAAGGTCATGTGATTACCATTTGTGATCTCCTGCCAACTTCTGTACTGATGGTTGCAAATGGCAAATGGTAACCATGAGATGCTGCAACGTTGTAATTAATAGCCTGTTACTGAGTGTCTAAATTGTAATAACATAATTGTGAGGATTGTGATGGCTGCAGTTATAAGAACCCACTTTATAAGTACCCCTGGTTCAGCACCATTATAAAGTGGTTATTGAACGAGTGGACATGAAATGAGGGCTATTCGTGCAGCCATTTTTATAGAGGGAGAAAAAAACCAAAAAAGTAAACATCACTGTTATTTTCAATCCAGTGAATCAGGAAAATACAAACATGCTCCTTTCACATATATTACATAGTACAGCATATCATAGGTCACCATATCCAGTGACAATCTGAAAATCTCATAAGCGTTGCAGAATAGAATTACAACAATGGATTAATGCAACATAGGGTAAAATAGCAGAATACATAGAAAGAGATCTGAGAAATATTTATTTCACTGTATGGAAAAGTCTTACAAATCTAAGATGCTGTTAAATCTCATGTCACAGTATCTTCCCTTTATTTTTGTATATTTTTATTCAGTGGAACCACTGAAGTTCATAATAAAAGCAGATACAGTTCTTACAGGAAAGACTTTCACACATCACATAACACATTTTTGTACATAATATTATTTTCACGGACTGCTTCATAGAAAACCACCTATAACTTTCTGGTTGCTGGTGATAACAAACCACATTCTCCTTTTTCTCTTAACTTGTCACTGCTGGGCATACTAGGTAATTCATAGCAGAGACAAAGGCAGCAACTATGGCAGTCCCAGTGATAACAATTAGAAATAGTTTCACCTGCTAGGACAGTGTCTAAATTCCCCACACGTTTGCTGTACAATATCAAATCTAAGTGCACTGGATGATTTATTAATAGTGGAGAAATTGTTTATGGCCCATTGGCCTTACGATATTTAGAAACTGAGGATGTCATTCATGTGAAAATAGTGTCCAGATTAAATTATTTGGACCTGAATTGTTAACAAAAATGTTATTAAGAAAAAGATTTCAATTGTTGTTCAGAGTGGGAGAGTGAAGGGTTAATAAACTGTTGGATGATATGGTTATATTTCTGTGTTACAGATGAAAATATGAAACATACCTGAAGCTGAAGAAATTGTGCAAGTCAAGCATAAGAACAATTTCTGTGTAGAGGAAAGACTGAAATATCTTGCCGAACAACTACTTTGAAAAATTTTCTATCTTTTATATGGTTTTCCTGGCGTATCATGCTATTGAATAAAAATGTTAATGTTGCAAGCCAAAACACTGTTAAGAAAAACAATCAAAATAATATTCATCTTACAGTGTTCTGAACTTTTCCCCTCATAAACTCTCCATGCTCTGATAAATTAAACCCATTGTTTGACACCTGCTTTCTCAGTTTTTCTGCTAATTTGAGAGCTAAACTAGGAACAATGGTGGTCATAGTTTCAGTCGCACTGAAAAATGAGATGCAGGGGCTTTATAACTTGTTCATAAATAATCTTGACATAGAGAAAGCAGTAGCTGGCCAATTGTATAGAGGTAGACCCCAACTTATGGTCACAATGAACCAGGAATTTTGGTTATAAGGCCTTGCAATTATAAGTCAAGGAACCACGTCACCAAATTTGACTTTATGACTATTTTTACAACACTTGAAAAGCAAGTCATTGTGATCATTAAGTGAACCACAGGGTTGTTAAAGAAATCACATGGTTGTTAAGTGAATCCAGCATAACCAATGGGTGTTTTGTTTTTTTTGCTGGAGACTGAAAAAAAACCCCCATCACAAATTACACATAACTGCAGGATGCTGCAATCAGTTGTAAATGAGAAGATGAGTCATAAGTAGCTTTTTAAAAGTCCATTGTAACCCTTGAGGAGCACCCGGAGGCTCCAGCTGGTCCAAAATGCGGCCGCGCGGGCGGTGTTGGGGGGGACTCGGCGCTCCCACATGACACCGCTGCTGCGCGAGCTGCATTGGCTGCCTGTGGCCTTCCGGGTGCGCTTTAAGGTGTTGACTATCATCTTTAAAGCGCTCCATGGCATCGGACCCGGATATCTTCGAGACCGCCTCCTGCCGCAGAGTACCTCCCATCGACCGGTACGCTCCCATAGAGTNGCTTGCAGGACTGGCCTAGGGTAATTTTTAGGGGGGTTTTAATTATATTTTAAATTCGACAAATATTTAATATTCTTTTTAATTAATTTTAAATTTGTATTGTTTTGTATGTATTTTAAATAGATTGTCAGCCGCCCTGAGTCCTACGGGAGAAGGGCGGGATATAAATTCAAATATAAATAAATAAATAAATAAAATGGTGGTTAAGCATCCAGTCATAATTCAAAGACTACTAAAGTCAAAGATGAGCTCAAACAGTACTGGTTGGTCTAAACTAAAAATGATCAACATTTTCGATGTTTTAAATTATACTTGGTCTTATGTAAGAATCTAGCTGAGGTAAATATAGAGGCAATTTTAGACAAAATTGATCTTCCCAATTAGATTCCTTAGAAGAATAATTACTAGTCATTGACTACAGAGAAGATTTAAAAAACAATTTTGAATACAACTAACGGTAATTGGATGGCTTTCCTGTGGAATGGTATAAAACTTGCTCCTCTGCTCTGTTAGCTATATAATAATATTTTTGAGAATAGTATTTTATCTTTATTTATGAAGCACGTATCACAGTTTTTCTAGAATCTACTAAAAATCATGTCCTGAATTATTGTCCTATTTCCATTATTATTGTAAATATTCAAAATTTTAACTGCTATTAGAGTCAATAGCTTTCAAATGTTTCCTTCTTCAGACAAGAATGATCCAGCTGGCTTGTCAAAACTAAATATGATTCAAATAATATTTGGCTGACAGTGGGTTTAATTGATCTCAACCTAGACAGAAAGTTCAAAGCTGCAATTATAATTCTATAATTTTTGTCTTAATATCTTTTTTAGCTTTTTTTTTTAAAAAATTACTTATTTCTATCCCACCACCTTTTGCTGGTCTGTGACCATGATAAAGTTTTTGTTGATTGGTAAATTGAAATGGAAAAAGATTTTGATAAAATATATTGATGGTAAATGTGTGTTACCTTAATTTGGATTCTAGAAGAATTTATAAAATGGGTCCAGATTCTGTATGCAATCCCAAATTTAAAGTGAGAACTTCATGTAATTTTTTATTATATAATGTCAAGAATGTTTACTTTCTTCTTTGATTTTTGCTATTTGTTTAGGACTCTTAGCTAGTGCTATTAAACAAAATAAAAACCTGCTTTGTATGTTAAAGATATTGTTTATTTGTGAATGTAGTGAATTCACAGATTCCAGTTCTAATGCATTAGATTAGTGTATTTGGATTACTTGCAAGATACTCTGTTAATTGGGCTAAGTTGGAATTGATTTCAATAGTCAAAGATTTATTAATACACTAATCCTCATATTCACATACAGTATATACTGAATTTATGGCCATATATTCTTATTCCATGTGATTTCTCAAATAAATACATTAAATATGAACAATATACTATATTATATAAATAAATTTCCTTGGATGTTATAAATAGCTACCTTTAAAATTTGGGGATGAGATAAACACTCTCAAAATGAATCCAACTTCCAGGATATTTTCTATTTTGTGCAGAACTCCCATTCACTTATTTGGAAAACACTGAAAAATATTTGAAACATGTAGTTTTCAGATAAAGATAAAGATGGAGAGTTTTATTTCCCAGATCTTGAATTATATCATTACACCTTCTGTCAGAGTTGGATTAAATTTTGGGTAGGTTCATTTAATCTAAAATCTCCTTCCTGGTTCCTTTTGGAATATTCATACATAGCACCTTTAGTTAACTGGTCTGTTCAGGTTCAAAATACAGATTTATCTTCTGTCAATATTATGTTGATTAAAAATTGCAGTATATTATTTCTGGAAAATTGCATTTTGATCCATTCCCCCCCCCACACACACACCAATTTTATGCTATGATTAAAAACTAACAGAAAAACTGTTATATGGAATGTTTATATGAATTCTGGGGATTTTTTATGTGAGTTCAAATATCAGATGGTAAGCATGAATTGTCTTCATTTTCTGTGTTAAAGGATAAATATCATTTGTCTGTTGCCACCAACTGGCAGTATTTACAATTACAACATTTACTGACAACTTGTTTTGGACCTATGGCATTTCTGAATAATAATCAATACAATTAAATCTTGCAAGACAAAAAAGCCCAGAATTAGTTTTTAATGGATAACTTGTGATCAATACATCAATTTGATATGCAAAGATTAAAGACAGAATAGAACAGAAGGGATTGAAACCCATTTTATCTAAACAAGGCTGAACTGTTTTAACTGTACTATAAAAAAAAACGCAATAGATTTCAGATAATTTATTCCACAAAAATATTTTAGATTTATTGGACCCTGTTGCACTGCATAAAAAAGAAGTAAATCATTGTGTTGCTGTATGTGCAATAATGCTTCATTAAATCACATGTTTTAAGGTTTTCTGGGAAGAAGTAATTACACATATTAATTTGAATTTGAGAGAGGGTTTAATTTTCAGACAAACATTTGGAGGTATAAATTTATATATGGAAACTGACGGACAATGGTAATGGTTTCTCACACCATTTTTATTGCTAAGATATTCTTTCAACCTTTGGGGGGGGAAAGTATGGCCCCCGTTATTAAATGGATTGAAGGCCTGTATGAATGATTATAATATGTATAATGTTTTCCTGAAACTTCTATAAAACTTTAAACATTTGCATGTATAAAAACTGCACACACACACGCACACACACATATTATGCTTTTTTATTTATCTATGTTTTAATATTTTTAAAATAAAGACAATTTAAAAATAAAAGCTACTATGAACAGCATCGCAAGAAAGATTTCTTTAAATGTTTGGCCAGCCATAATGCAAATACAATGCAATCTAGGTAAATATAAAAAGGATATTGGGACAAAAAAACTCTTAACTGCACATGTACAAAGGGCTGTACCTGAATTATCCATGATTTCTAGGAACAACAACATTTGTATAAATAGCAATAGCAATACCAGCCGGTGATATTTGGAGAAGGAAGCAGACATATGAATCAAACATGGAATATGTGTTTTAGATTATTACGTATATTAAATTAGTATTGACTCCCCGCGGTTTATAATAAAACAACAAAATAAGATCAGAATAAAACAGCAAAGCCAGAGTCACTTGATTGAGAGAGACAGGTGACTATATAAATATAATGAATAAATTGAATGAATGAAAATAATATTTTGAACTGTAAAAAAACATGGTGCCCATCCCAATAATTAATAAAAGCCATTCAGTTTCAAATGCTCAGTGGAAATTTTCCATTGAAAAACATTCCTAAAAGACGCCAGAGTAATGGCACCCAAATTTCTGGGGGTGGGTAGGCTATTCAACAAATGCTGCCTTAGTCCCCACACTTCTCCACCTAAAGCAGGGGTGTCAAACTGCCGGCCTGCGGGCTGGATGCGTCACGCGGAAGCCACGCCCACCCCATTGCCGGCAATGGCAAAACAGTCCCGATACGTCACGTGACATCACGAGTTTGATATGTCTGACCTAATGCATGGGATATTCTGAGCCCCTCTATTTGGTCAAGTCTACCAGATGGGCTGGTTCCATCAGAAGAATGAAATCAACCCACGAAGAGCTTTAATGGCTACGGCCATCACTTTGGATTGGACCAAGAAACCTATTGGAAACCAATACAGTACACATAACATTGGTATACAGCTAGTCCTCAACTTACGACTACAATTCAGCCCCAAATTTCTGTTGCTAAGCACGACAATTGTTAAGTGAGTTTTGCCCTGTTTTGTGATCTTTCCTGCCACGGTTGTTAAGTGAATCACTGCAGTTGTTAAATTAGTACCACGTTGTCAAGTGAAACTGGCTTCCCTATTGAGAAGCAAAGATTGCAAAAAATGGTCACATGTCTCCGGGACACTGCAACCGTCATAAATATGAACCCAGTGTTGCCAAGTGTCTGAGTTCTGATCACATGGCCATAGGGATGCTGCAATGATGCTAAGTGTGAAAAACAGTCATGAGTCACTTTTTTCAGTGCTATTGTAACTTTGAACTGTCACTAAATGACCGTTATAAGTCAGGACTGGTTATAAGTGGTTATAAGTCGAGGACTTTAATGAGGCTAGAGGCTTCTAAGCTATCTGCAGGTTTTAAGTCAGGGGCTTATACAATCTTAAGGCACACACATCCCCTAAAAATCAAAACAGAACACAAATGAACAACGAAAACAATTCAATGAAACTTGGGGAACCGTGGGTTTATTGCAATAATGTAACTAAAAGGTTCTATACACACACACACACACTGGATTTTGCTGCACCTCCCTAAGGGAAACACACCTCTCAGTTTGATTTTCAGTGGCAGCCCCACGAAAGGTAGTCTGCAGTAGTCCATTCTTGGGGAGGGGTGTGTGATAAGGGTTAATGTTGCCAGGGCCTACCATTCCAGATAAGCCTGCAACAGGCACGTGATCCCAAACTATGTAGAGTCTTTGGCCATCTCCACTTGCAACATTGCACCTGTAGTGTTTCTCATTTTCTAAACTAAAGCAAAGCAAACGGTACATCCCTGAGCACTTTGATGAAAGTCAGGTAGTCCTTGTTTGGCAGCCAGAATTGGCATCTGCAATTCAGTTGTTAAATAAAGTTAACGGAAACTGAGGCTTTCCTTAAGATCTTACTGCAGCTTTCCTTTGCTTTACAGACCTGTGAAGATTATAAAATGCGAGGATTAGTCACAAAGTTTACTTTTTCATCACTGTCATAACTTTGGGCGTTTGCTGTATGAGGCAGTGGCTAACAAGGGCTACGTTTTTTTCTTAAAACTTCAGCGACACTTCCAAATTCTCCTTTGCTGGAATCAGACATCGAAAACATGTCGAGTTTCTCTATTTTCCTGGTCCAGAATGCGGCCGCGCGGGCGGTGTTGGGAGGGACTCGTCGCTCCCATGTAACACCGCTCCTGCGCGAGCTGCACTGGTTACCAGTGATCTTCCGAGTGCATTTTAAGGTGCTAGTTACCACCTTTAAAACGCTCCATGGCATCGGACCTGGTTACCTCCGAGACCGCCTTCTGCCTCAGATTTCCTCCCATAGACCGGTACGCTCCCACAGAGTGGGTCTCCTCAGGGTGCCGTTGGCCAAACAGTGTCGGCTGGCGACCCCCAGGGGGAGGGCCTTCTCTGTGGGTGCCCCCACCCTCTGGAATGAACTACCCCCCGAGATCCGGATGATTCCGGATCTCCTTACTTTCCGCCGCGCCCTCAAGACATGGCTTTTCCAGCAAGCGGGCCTGACCTAAGGAGGATTTTATTTAGGGACGATTTTAAGTATAATTTTAATTGGAACACAGCTTCGAATATTTGGTTTTTAATTTGGTTTTAGAGGGGTTTTTATTTTTATTTTTTATTTTTATTGATATGTGTATCTGTTTTAATATGCTGTGCACCGCCCTGAGTCCTGCGGGAGAAGGGCGGTATAGAAATTAAATTAATAATAATAAATTAATAATAATAAAAACTATTAAAACTGTAAAACAAGCACCTCTGTAGTCACCATGCTTTCCAACCTGTGTGGCATGTATCATCTCCTTGCCAGTCAATAGCTCAAATATTGTTACTCTGACTGGCAGCTTCTGAGAAGAAGAAAAAAATCAGCATATAGAGAGGGCCCAACTTTGGAAAAGGTTTACTCTGCAAAAGAAAACAAGTTGATCCAAAATAAGCTAGCGTATTGATTTTGTGTAGGTAAGAAAGAAGGAAAGCATAACCAGAAGTCAAGAGATGAAGCAGCCAGATACTAAAACAGATAGTTCATGTTTTTAAGTATCACTGTACTGCTCACACTACCTACACAGATGACCTGATTTGATCACCTGTCCCTCCCTGCCTTCTACACTCCAGCCAGGTTTCTGTATCAAGAGCTATCAAAGTATCTTCTCCACCCACATTGGATTCCTCCACGGTTGCTCTCATGGTTCCATCTGCACATGGAAGAGTTTCCAAGGAAAGGAAGGGTTTCTCATGTGCCTTCTGTCATCATTTCTCCATTAAAGTTAGACCCGGGACGTATCATTTCTCATTCACATACCAGCTCAGTATCACATCTAAGTATCTGCTTTCTCCTGAAAGCTAAAATTATATCCCACAGTGCTTTTCAGTTACATCAGACATATGTTGTAATTATATGTACCTTAGGTTTGCAAACACTTTCCCCTCCATTTATTAGTTTCTCCCAAAAGTGCTTCTTAAAAAGGCAACTGGTCTTTCTTTTGTTGTTCCTTCTTGGATGAGAATCAAAACGTCTTCAAGGAAAAACAAAGGAAGTCCAGTTGCCTTTTTAAAAAGCACTTTTAGGATAACCGTGGCCAGTATGATTGAGACTCTCCATAGACATTTATTAGTTTCTCAATCATCCCATCCTCATGACAATTTTAAAAATACTGTACATATAGAACAAATGTACTAACACATGTATCATACTTTGCTGCAAAATGCAGAGTAATTGCTAACTTATTTCAGTATTTTAAAACTTGGGTGCCAATAAGCTATAATTGCCAGCAGGCCAATATAATCAATATTTATTTATTTATTTAAATGAAGATGGCTGCCTGTTGGTTTACAAACATTGAAAGAGCAACTACAACTTATGATTCAGGATGCCCAAGGTTAAATCAGTAACCTTAATTTAAAGAAAAAACCCACATCATCAATAGCAACAGAGCCTGGGGGTATACGAAATATTGGTGAATTTGTACCATGTCTATGAAAATCCTAATTTATCCATTGAGTATTTGCACTGGCTGGTAAACCATTTCTTTCTCAAGCCATATTTTCTTTTCAGAAAATAGTGGTGTTAGAGATCTGGCTTATGATCCATTTTCTGATGAACCTGATTATGTTTGTGAACATGACTAGGCCTGTGATCTGGATTTTATTGGTTCTTTAGTTGTTTTTTTCTTAGATGCCCTTGTTCTTTTGCTCTGAGCTATCTAGGAGTTTTGCCCTGTGAAAGGCTATATATTTTTATTTCCAGCTGTCAGTTATTCAAGGCAGACCAGATCAGGGAATAGACATCGTAAGAATTACAGGAATTTTACTTCGTTGTTGAAGAATATAATTGCAGAATTTTGAGAGCTTGCTACAATTTTCCTTTGCCCCCTTCTGTATCATACAGAATCAAAGCTGGGTTGTTTTGGCTTTTCCTTCTCATACCTGTCCTTTCCCAAACACTGAGTTTCACTTTTTTCCCCACTTAAGAATTCTGCATACTTTAATCAAGATTATTTCCAGGCAGGTAGACCCGCTTAATGTCCATAGTAGAGACCTGCAATCTCATTAAGTGATAATCACGTGACCTCGATGTATTTAAGACCTCACTTCCACTTTTGTCATTAAGCAAATTACATGCAGTCATTAAGTGACCCCAACTTCTGATTTTACTGCCAGTTTCTCCATTGATTCTGCTTGTTGGAAGCCAGTTATGAAGCACTCAAATGGCGGTCACATGAGACAGTTGTAAACACTCACCGGTTCCAAAGTTTTTATCCTTCACAGAAAGAACACAGTTCTTTCTCCTCACAAAACAGTTCTTCCAATAGTATACATCTTTTCCTTATCTCCCCAAAATGAAACTGAAGCTCATCTTTAAATTATTGGAACTTTGGAATTGAGCTGGGAAGAAAGATCAGAGACTGTTCTGTCTAGTCCCTTTCAGTCAATACAGCAATCCTGGATCAGGCCAATCCAACATTTCTTGCTAAGAAACATAAAAAGACAGCTACAAACTCTGCCAGTTCTTTTTTCCCCCCAAATATTTTTATTTTTTAAAACAACAAAACATAACACACATACACACACAGTGTATACGCCTCCTTTTTTTTAAACAGCAATTTCGTAACGGTAATCTTCTATTATTTACATTTCCCCCCCTTATTCTTCTTTAAATATAAACTGCCAGTTCTTAAAGGTAGATCAGATAATAAGGACAAATAGATGCCCCAAGAGAGACTGGACACCAGTCGTTGTTTTTTTCCTGTTTATGCTAAACATCCACCTCAGGATACTTAATATACTTTGCAGAAATAATGGTTGTTTAAAATGTTATGAGCTATTGATCTCATGAATTCCCTTTTAAGTTGCACATGCATCCAGGTAGACAGAATATATGTCTTGCTCCAGAAGGGGTAATTCTGATTGGAACTAACTTGGCAGTTGAGGACATAGAGACAGTGCTATACATCAGAAAATATTCAATGATAATTGCACATTTAAAATGGCCATTGAATGAGATACCAAGCAGATCTTGAAGTGTCTTTTCCTACAGAAGGGAAGCACCATTTGTAGTCACAATAAATATACTCATATGTTAAGAAGCACTCCTCTTCTGAAAAATAAATAAAATATCAACCAGAGATTTATTATTTCCCCCTTCTTTTC
>NW_015387320.1:191663-195580 GCF_001527695.2 Protobothrops mucrosquamatus
AATTTAGTCTCCTCCAAATCTATCAAGAGGTCACAACAATTAAAATGTTGACTAAATAAGAAGATTGCACATGAATGCTACTATGCATTGCTCTCTCTCTCTCTCTCTCTCTCTCTCTCTCTCTCTCTCTCTCTCTCTCTCTCTCTCTCTCTCTCTCTCTCTCTCTCTCTCTCTCTCTCTCAGTATATATACCTATCCAAGCCTTGATGGTGAATGTCCTTTTGGTTCATTCATTCATTTTAAAAAGCAAAAGCAATTAAACTTGTTTTGTCTTGAATGTGTCAGCAACAGCAATCTTCAATTACTTATTCACACATTACTCATCTGAAAAGACTAAGCCACTTGAATGGGGAAGACCTTCCATCTTAGTCCCACCCACAAAGTTGTGCTTCTCTTTCTGTCATTGCTTGTTGCTGTTGTCATGTATGGTGCCACACCTGAAGCCACCTATACCCTGGAAATTCCTCACTTTAATTGTACAATGTAATCAGGTTCTAAATCACCAGGGAAATCGCCATGATTAAAGATTATGGCTACTTGCTACAGGCGACATGCTGAATACAGAAGGAGCAGCACAACTTTGGGAAAAGGGCTCAACTTTATAGCATTCTTCCAGTAGTTTTTACCCAACATAGGCAGAGTTTAAGGGACAATTTCCATCTGATATCAATAGCATGAATGGATTAATATGAGCATTTAGGTTACGTAAAGAGCAGCCCTTTGAATGGGTAGCAATTGTGCTTCAATAGTACTGAAGAAAAGTTCTTTGGGTGCATATTTTTATAAGGTATAATGAACTTATTGTTTTGCAGGTGTATGATGGAAGGCAATAGCAAATAACTCAGATTATGTGCTGATAAACGAGGCATGTGAAGATGGTGAGAGGTTTTAAACAGTTTGGGAAGGACTTGATCAGTTTGGGAAGAACAATGTGACCGGCCACCAAATTGGCCTGATAAATTGCCTGGGTCAGTCACAGTTCCTGCCACTGAAGAAGTTCTGACACCATTTGTCTTCATTTTTAGCAGATTGAAGTCTTGAGCTAGTGATCATTAAGCCTGTGCAGAAGGTCTCTGCTTCAGCTTGACATAACACCTTGACCAGAATCATTGCTATGACTCTGATTGAAGGAAGTGCTTTGTCCAGTGCCTGAACAACTGGTTCTCTGAATGGATACCACTTCCGGAATTCCGTTCTGAGCTGGGGAAGCCTCCCAGGCACAGAACAGCCCACCGGAAGTGCATTGATGTCACTTCCGGAAGTCCGTTCTGAGCTTTGGAGGCCTGGGGAAGGCCTCCCAGGCTCAGAACGGATTTCCAGAAATGGCATCCATGCACTTCTGCCAGTTCATTCTGGGCCTTGCGAAAAAAGGCTAGAGCCGTGGTGGCGAACTTATGGCACGCGTGCCACAGGTGGCACGCAGAGCCCTCTCTATGGGCACATGCGCCATCACCCCAGTGCTAGGCTTTCAGCTGGGTTTTATAAAAACTTTTTGCTTTAGGCCTCCACCACCGTGTGCAAAAAAAAAAAAGTTTCAATCAATCAATTTCAACTTCTCGCGGGGAAAAAAAGATCTCGCAAAGTTGGAATTGATTGATTGAACTTTTTAGTCCCACCCAGTCTGCCGTTACAACCGCAGCCATGCCCACCCAATGGGCCACACTCACCCAATGGGCCACGCCCACCCAGCACCCGGAGATACATAAGTGGGTTTTGGGTTGCAGTTTGGGTACTCGGTCTCTAAAAGGTTCGCCATCACTGGGCAGAGCATCAGCCAGTTCGCTGAAGTCAACAAAAACTTAGCTACCGGTTCTACTGAACCAGTGCGAACTGGCTGAATCCCACCACTGGCTTTGTCTCAAAAAAAATTGCATCTCAAAAAATTAAGACACCTGTATATATTAAACAAATTTAGAAACTAAATCTTGGGGCGATCACTCATCAAGATATTGGAGCAGCCTGATTTGATGCTTGACACTTCATTCTAAGAAAAAAAAAATTCTTTCTTTTCTTTCTTTCTTTCTTTCTTTCTTTCTTTCTTTCTTTCTTTCTTTCTTTCTTTCTTTCTTTCTTTTCCTGCCTTTATTACTTTATAAGTAACTAAAGATGGCGAACATATCAAATATTCCTTCCTCCTCCTCTTTTCCCCACTACAACAACGACCCTGTGAGGTGGGTTGGGCTGGCAGAATGAGACTGGTCAAAGGTCAAAGGTCATCCCATTGGCTTTTGTATGTAAGGCAGAATTAGAACTCACAATCTTCTGATTTCTAGGCCAACACCTCAACCACTACACCAAACAGTATTTTTGGTAATATATTCATTTTCACCGTAGTACTTCTTCCTAACATCAATAATTGCAGATTTTTCCATTTTTCCAAGTCAAGTTTTATTTCATTTAGTATTTTTATATAATTATCTTCTTTTATCATTGAGCATCTTGTGTCAGGTATATTCCCAAGTATTTAACCTTTTTAACTATTTGTAGTTCTATTTTTTTCTAACAATTGTTTTTTTTTTGTTTATCTGTGAGATTTTAACTATCACTTTGGTCTTTTCTCTATTTATCTACAGTCCTGCTATTTCTCCAAACCGTTCTATCTTTTCCAGTAATTTAGGAATCATCTCTAAAGGTTCCTCTAGTCTAGGATAAAAACCAAGTCATCTGCAAATGCTTGCAGTTTATAAATTTCACCTTTTATTTCCAGTCCTTTAATTTCTGAGTCCTGTCTAATATTTCTATCTGTGTATATTTCTTTTAGGAGATGAAGAATAAGTATATGGTTGAGAGCAAATCACATATCTTGGAACCTGCTGGGGACACTATGTAGCTATCTTGCAAGTGAGGGGTCCTTGCACTCTGAGCTTGGTTGTTTTCTTGCAGACGTTTCATTACCCAAACTTGATAACATTATCAGTGTTAGCAGTAGCATTAGCACTGGTGATGTTACCTAGTTTGGGTAATGAATCATCTGCAAGAAAACAACCAAGCTCAAGACCATTAAGGATCCCTCATTTCAACCATGAGCTTCAAATATTCTCCTTTATTGGTAATCTTGAAAGCAAACTAAGTCCCACTGGAGGGTTTTTTCCCCAAGATGGGATGAGTGAACGATGTGTGAACTGGGGCATTGGGGGGGTCATGACAGCCAGTTTCTAATTTAAACAAAAAGCATAGAAGTAGAGACTTTATTAATTCTGAAGCTGGGGAGGGTGGAAAATGAAGAGCTGTTTTTCAAGGATAGTGAAGAACAGGAGGCTTTTGTTTGTCTGGTTTGTTTTTAATATTTACAATGCTTTAACCGTGGCTTGTTATATGACGGATGGAGGTATACAGGGCAGGAGAGGCATGCTAAAAGCATTGTATAGTATGAGAAGCAAAGCAAATTGCAAGTGCGATTGATTTGCGTTTCCTATGTTGGATGATTCTCCATAACATCTCAAAAGAAAGATTCGCAAGATTCGCATGGGAGGGGGGAGAGATGATTTTAGTTCATCCTTCTGGTTTTCTCTGCTTATGATTATGTCCAAAATAGCTTCTAATCTTTTTTTAATTTATGTTAGGGCCAGGTTCCTATTAAGATACCGGGCTAGAAAATGAATACTCAGATGTTTGAATCATGCTGCATCAGATGTTTTTGTTCCTCTGTGCTACATTGATAACACGGAGCTAGTAGTGATTTTCCAGTTTCAGCAAGGTGTTTGGAGAAATGAAGATTAAAATGATCTGGAAACAGGGGAGGTAATTACTGAGCCTCTGTCATGGTCAGATCATTTACTCCTGAAGATGGACTTCCGGACCGCTCCCCCCCCGCCGCAGGGAGACGGAACCGCGTAGATGGTTCCGTCCCAGGCGCCTGATGGACCCTGAGAGGTTCCTGACGGAGCTTGGGCCATATCCAGAGGATCTAGTTCACG